>NC_025996.2:11392754-11429897 GCF_000442705.2 Elaeis guineensis | reverse complement strand
AATCAGAATATATAAGAATTTCAAATCATTATTTTTTTTCTAAAATTTCTATCATCAGGATCTTCAATATCTATCAAATATCCTTTCATAACAATCATACAAGTTTCAAAAATCAAATCTCCATTTAATAGTAGATTCAATTAGGGATCTCATTAACAAAAGCAAAGGAACTCCTATCAATTCCTAAATCCAAAATTTCTAAATTGTAAATTCACATGGATCCCTTAATCTGAAATAAATATAAATCAGATTTTTTATCTTAATCTAAAGATATCAATTTTTCATTAACAACCTCAACAATAATATCAAAAAAATCTCTTGATCAACTTAGATACGAAATCTTTAAATTGAAATTTCATACATATCATGTAGTCTCCAAGGGACATAATAAGATCCATTATCTAGATCTAAGGATGATGATTAAATATTTCAGTACGATGAATATTCTACAACCTCATAATCGATTTCATCAATAAGAAATAGGCTTCTTTACAATATCTCCAAATATGCATTCATCCTAATATGCCACTTTATATATGATCCACATACCAAGTTCACTTTCGATAAATATTCCAATCAAGCATTATAAAAGATTTTTCTTAGTCCATCCTGGAATAATATTTTATCATCAAATCTTTATCTTGCCAATAATAGTCAACTTCTCAACTAAAAATAATATCATAGTATTATTCTTACATCGAATTTGAACTTACGATTCACTTGAATAACCAATGCTCAAATTAATAACCACAATGCACAATAAAATTTTATGTCAATTCCTTTTGTAATTACTTTCAATCAGAATCTAACTAATCATATAATGATCAATAGATCATCCATCATATTTCAAACTCCATATGTCATAATCTCTTGTGATCCTTTCATACATAATCTCAATATTTAATTAAAATTTTTAAATATTTCTCCCACTACAATCATCAAAGATCTATGCTATAATGTCCCCAGTGTCTATCCACTTACACCCATTCTATATCTGATTCTATGTTCATAATTTATCCACTCATGCTCTGATACCATATTAATTGTCACGCCCCCGACCTGAAATTATGAATCGAGGGTCATGGCAACCACCGCATACTCATAGAAAACTCTTCCCATAAGCATGCATGGCATCTTATCATGCTATTCTAAAACAACAGCGGAATAATTAGATAATAATTTAAATCCAAATCATAACGATCTAATTTTTTTTTTCTTTAATGTCTCAATAAATTCAACAATGATTCATAGGCCTTACATCAAATTCAATAAGACTTTCAACCTAAAATAAAAGTATAAGAATTCTGCTTCTGATCACTCTTCCATTCATATCTTGTATCATCTTAATTCCTCAACATCTGTAAAAATAATAAAAATAGGAGGTAATGAGCTAGACAACCCAGTAAGCAATGATTACTTTTCAACAGATTTCATCAGGCATTTAAGTAAATCATCATTTATAGAAAATAAGTATATAGAGTTCATCAATTCGAAATCAATTTCAATTATGCAACATAATTCATGCCAAATTCATTTCTTTTTTGAAAATTTAAGTTTCTTTCCAGATTTTAATTTCTTTCGTTCTTAAATTCTTTTCGTCAACCATGAGCTATGACCATATTTTTTCTGTGGCAGGATCATAATACCGCGTATCTGCTTGCGGTAGGCTGCGAATCATCTGGCAGCCATGTCCTTTGGAACCGCTGGTCTCGCTAGCGGTTTGTCGCTGGTCTCTCTGGCAACATGTCGCTGGTCTCGCTGGTGACATAAACCCTCAGGACAATCAATTGCCAATGTATATGCCCCCATTGGCGGGGTCCTTTACATAGTCAGGTTGTCAATTCATAATGTTTCTTATATCATAATTCTTCATAAATCATATTTCATATTCTAATTTTGATAATAAAATATATAATCATATAGTATCGAAATCAATCAATATAATGCATCATGGAATCAATATGTTCAATCATGCTTCATCATAATATTTCAAATAAGATATTTTCATAACAAAATACCATTCATCCAATTCATGCATCGTTTCACAAATCATGTCAGAAAAAATATATTATAATTTATCGATAAATCTAAAAAAAATGAAACATTACTTACCTCGAACGCATTCCAATAAATTCACATAATTCTATAATTTTTTTTTTCAAAAAATTCTGTTCGTAGATCATATCGCGATATCCCATGATCAAACATCCACAATCCTATACAGAATCAATTTCAATAATTAGAAAAAAAATACGAATACCATATTTCAACGGTTTAGATTGAGTCCGATCATCTAATTTCATCTAATCAAAATCTAATTAGGACCTAAACGATCCAAAGTTTGACTATCAGATCAAATCGAATTTGAAGTGATAGGACCGAGGTTTCTTAATTGATTTTATAAAATTAAATGGAGAGAAAAAATCAGAGGAGAGAGAATTCATGAGGTACAATTCGAATTGATCAGATGACACAATCCAACATTACGATTGGTCCAATATCTCGATTGATGAAATCAACATGATCAAATCAAGTCATGGCTAGATTGAAATCATGGATGATCAAATCTAAAGATTCATGTCTGATTAAGGTGGGTGCCAGTATGCTGTCTGACAATCATGGATCAGGATTCTTCATTAGAATCAGATCAAGACTATTAAAAAAATTTCTTCATTCACTAACCTTTTTTTAGAGAGAGAATCAATCAAGAGAGAGAATATTTTAGAGAGAAAAAATTCTAGAGAGAGAAAATTCTAGAGAGAGAAAACTCATCTTGAACTCCTCAGATGATATGATTCAATAAATTTGATCGATCAGATCAAATCATGCTAAGATTATCATGTGAATAATTTAATAAAATTATAGAAATTAAAATCTTAAAAATACATAATCGGATCAAAGTGGGTGTCGGTATACCGTCCGACGATCACAGATCAAAAATTCATCACGAGGATCATTTAAATTCATCATCATTCTTCTTAAAATTTTAAAAATCTTAGGAGAGAGAAATAATCTAGAGAGAGGATTCTAGAGAGAGAAAATAGAGAGAAAAAGTCCAATTCTAGAGAGAGAAAATACTAGTTCAGGCTGAAGGGAGAGAGGGAAGAGAGAGAAACTCTCTTTCTCATATTTTATTATTTATATCATTATTTATTAATTAATTAATTTTATTTTTTTCTTTCTTCTTTTCTTTCTCTCTTTCTTTCTCTTTTTTTTTTCCTTCACAAAAGAGAGAGGAGAGAAAATCTTATTTATTATTATTATTATATTATTTTCTTCTTCTTTTTCCCCTTTTTTTTTCCTTTTTCTTTTTCTTTTCCTTCTTCTTCTTCTTCTTTTCTTCTTCTTTTCCCGTGCTTCCTTTGGCCGAAACAGGGGATCTTTAATCCCCTCATTGGTTGGCCGGCCGGCGGCGCAGCCGGTGTGGGGCAGCCGTCGCAGGAGGGAGGCGATCCGGCGGTAAGAGGGGGACCAAACCGATGGTCGGCGGTGACCACCGGCGATGGAAAAACGGCAAAAAAAAAAGATTTCTTCTGCAACAAAATCCGACGATTTCGGTCGCCGGTGAGCTGCACATCGGCACGGAAAGGAAGGGGGAGAAGAGAGGAAGGGGAGGAGGCTTACCTCCGTCGCCGGCGAAGCTTTTCCGACGAGAAATTGGATGGTACAGGGACGGTCTTCCGTGGTGAATTTTTCGGCGATTGCCGCCGATTGAGCTTAGGATTTTCGATGGAAAGGAGAGAGGAGGGATCTCCTCCTTAAATAGGGCCGGAGGGAGCTCATCTCCGACTCCGATTGAGAGCCGGCGAGAGGAGGAACGGGAGTCTTCTTCCCTATTTTTCTATTTTTTTTTTTTTTTGGGCTTTGTTACATGGGCTGGGATTTGTTATCGGACCGGGCCATCACATGCATACCAGACACTTGTTATCATATACATGAAGTCATGGTTGAGATCGCTATGACACACAGGCATACATATACTAATATACACTGAGAGATTTTTTTTTCTTTTCAAAAAAAAAAAACTATGCATGAGTCTTTGCAAACAGATGAAAGATTTGTCTTCTTTCATCCACCAAGAGAATGGCAACAAACAGGCAAATCGCAAGGGATTCGTTGCACCAAACAAAAGGCCATGAGAAGTGAATCAGAGACAAAAACTATGCAATGGGAAGCGAGTAAGAGACAAAATTGTGTTACATATACCTATATGAATATAGCTAATGCATCACAGAATTCATTTTCATTTCTCCACAAAGAAAAATCCTACAGACAGGCAAATTGTAAGGAATTCAACCCATCAAAAATGAAACAATGAGAACGCACTGAAAGAAGAAGTGCAGTCTCTGCTCCCTGTGGTTCTTTAAAGGTGACATATACAACCTGAGTCCACTCATCACCACAGTAAAAGGGATGGCAATATTAATGTGTACATATCCTAGAAAAGTCTAAAGAAAATGGTGACAATAAAACTACAATAGCAAGTGCAAAAGCAGACCTTTTCATTTCAACATATTCAATGTTACCAGAAAAGGAAAAGAATTCCTTGATATCTTGCTCAGATGCACCTAGGGAAACATTGCTCATGACCTTTACGGTCCTTAGCTGCAAAAATGTTAAAAAATTGAACTGGGATCAGAAAATTCTCTTCATAATGGTTACAGATGCATAACAAAAGAACTTTGTAGCAGCAAAAGCTGAAAAAGTCTAGTTTTAGATTTTCTTGAAAGTCAGAGCAATGGTTGAATAAAATTAGAACACTGAGACAGATAAACCTTACATATGCAGGAGTCAACGTTCATTCATGAGTATTTGAACAAGGATCTAAAATAATATGTAGCAATAAAGACAGATTCTTCAAGATTGAGCCAGTCACACCATTTATCTATACAAGATGCTGTTTGGTTGTCAGGTTTTACTGGAAAGGTATACAAAACTAAAATGGATGAATTTTACAAAAATTCGTCACATTACTTTCCATAAAACTGGTTTGGTAAAAAGTGGCATGTCATAGAACCTGAAAAATAAAATTTATGAAAAATAAGTCTCCCCCGGTTTCCACGAACCTGTTTTACAGGAAACCGGATATTATGACCATCTGTTTTAAGACCTCAAAAGAAAACCAGAAGCCACAAAAGAAAGACTCATACATATGGTGATTGGAAATCCCTAGACACTATCAATAGCATAGTCATTTATTCCAGTGTAAAGTCAAATTCTGATAAAGTCGTGCCTGAGTGAACAAAAAATTGCCTGCAGAGTTTTGTATTAACCACATTGCAGAGACACATGGCAACTTTTATAAGATGACCATCAGACTTCCAAAACAGAAGATGCCATGATATTAATATACTGGATAACTACTTTACACAACTAGACGACAGAGGATTCCACAACAGACATTTCCAGGGGAAAACAAGAGCGACGGTTTTGTGAAATAAAGCGACATGACTGATTAATGTGGTCCATGCACAACCAAGCGAGATTCTGTATCAGAGAAGATGTGTTTGGACTTAGACATACCAAAGTAGTAGATTGAAAAAATAGGAATTAAAAACACAAGATCATATTACTGCAATAAGTTAGGTTGTGATTTAATGGAAACAAAATTCCAGATTGAAATTCAAACTTCCGAACGATTGTACTGACAGATTCGTTATGCACCATTTGACGCAATCGATTTTGTTCTCTACTATCTAACACCTCTTTCTAACTGTTTCTCATATTTTCTTCTATCCAAGGTTTTAAGTCCCCTGGGATCCAGTTTTTCTATGGAACAGGATGCACCACTACCCTATCCTGTCCTGACATTTGGGATAGGTAGTATTCCAAGATGTCCCGATCGAGACACTGAGTCATTGGCGGGACGGTCCTATCCCGACACATGGGATGATAACCCATCCTAATATTCTGTGAGACATCCCCCCAAGACCCGAATCCTTGCTTAGATCATTAGAAGGTTAGAAGTACATAAACAAATGGTTCAATAACTAAAGTGGGGAACCCAAATATAGTTCACAACAACCAAGAATTTTGTGTAGGAATTGTCTGACTATACATAGGATGGATCATTTTGTACTTCATGACAACCTTAGGAAAGCAGGGTTGTCAACCAAATATCACCAGAGGTGGGAAAAATCCATAAGTTAAACATTACATTATCTTCCTATGATATGATAATACCAAGATATGTTCACTCGGATATGATATAATATGAAAATGCCTATAATATGATATGAAAATCCCTTGGTTTCCTTACTCTAATCAATATTTGCTCTAGGATTTGTAGATCATGATCAACAATGTGAATTCCAACTTATATGCATATGACCTATTTTTCTGTTCCTTTTTCCGAAAATTTCAACTTCAAACATATAACATGATGATTAATTCATTGTAATTTGTCCTCAAATAATCTGATAAATCTAAGAAACCAGGGTAGAGTGCAATTTCTGAAGATGTTCCACAATTCAGCCATGCAATTTCCAGGTTTAGAGAGTAACAAGCTGCAATATGAGTTTCACTCTAAATGAAGAAAAATTATGACTTCCTATTGTCTAGGAAGTTATAATTTGATCACAGGATGTTATAATATGGCCACAAGATGTTATAATTTTTTCAGAAGAAGAAGAATATTTTTGTCATTTAAAATTTTAAATAAAAAAATAGAATTATAGGCATTAAATGTGCATTGAAAAGCGACGGCTACAAGGCCCAATCAGGTAGGACGGTGCATTTTTGTTGCACCGTACGTGGTGCACAAGGAATTTCTCAAACCTCCTATTAAGCCAATCAGACCTCCAAAATCGAAGCTCATAGAGCATTGTTTTATTTAGCTGAAGATGATCTAACTGAACTACTCCATTGGCATATGATTTATAGTGGGAACTAGATGAGCTGTGTGGTTTGTTTCATCGTTATATGACTATATAATGTGACTCAAGGATCTTACTTGGCATACCAATTATGTGAATACATTTTATTGGAGTAATTCAATTTGCTTCTCAAATTTACAGTCGGCCAACCGACTATCTATCGGTTAGGACAATAGACCATCAAAGCTACATTGCAGGATGGGTTCTGGCTCAATTACAACATAACATCTAATTTTCAATCAGCCGAATAGACACAGATCACCGACTATCAATCAGTAAGCCGACTGACAGTCGATAATTCTCAACCAAATTTCTGACAAATATCATTCAACTATAGCGACTCAACCGACTTCATAATCGATGGCCAGTCGGTATATCAGAGTCACTAATCAATGGTCATTCGAATTTCTACAATCATCGATATACAGTCGACATATTCAGACTACTAATATGAAGTCAATAAATCAGAAACTATCAGTACAAAAAGCATATAACGGTCACATACCACGATCATCAGAGGGCCTTAACCATCCATCCCATGATCACGTAATGTCGAAATAAGTGGGATCCATGTGTTTAACTGTTACAAACAGTTACTAGCGGATTATTTATAAAAAGAAGGTAAATGAATAGCTTTGGTAGGATATTTTTTGGGTTGATACTCTGTCACTTCTCATTTTCTACTTCCTGTTCGATCACTCTCCACTAACTTAAGCATCGAAGGATCTCCATCGAATATAACTCCGATCAGTGTGAACATTATTTTGTAGGTGCTCTTCACCGACGACGGATGCAACAGGAGATTGGCATGCTAGAAAGGAGGGCAAGATTAACAAAATAAAATTATGGTAAAAATAAGAGCTCAAAATAACTCCATCGACTCCGTCAGACAATCTTTCCATCAGGGAGACTTTCCTCCTCCATCTCTAATGGCAGAGTCCAGTTCTTCATGTCTCGTTATCACTATGGACGTCTCACTCAATACTTTAATACAACAAATGAAAGTACTGATGGAGGCAATGCGTAGCCTCCAACAGCAACAACAACAGCAAATACAGCCAACAATCAAATAGTGACGCACCTCGATGATAGCTTCATCAGTGGGATGGCCATACCACTCAGTCTTTCACTCTCAACGCACTGATTGTCACTTATTTTCCCCCTCACAAAGCTAATGAGGGAAAACGATGATGTGCTTTTTTTCTTCATTCAACGAAAGTTTTACTCCTGGGTACTCTTTCTAAGAGGATTCCCAGCATGCGGATAACTACAAGCAGAAGTTTCAGAAACTAGATCGTCAAATTAAAAGACTACAAAATGACTAAGCGATGAGACTTTGGGGGGCAGACGATCGTAATCTATAATTTGGAAAGCTTTTCCAAATGATGAATCGATCGTGATCTACAATTTGAAAAGCTCTTCCCAAATGATGATAGTTTCTCTATAACGGAACAACCTACGATAATATTCCAATTGAACAGTGCAATGTACGATAATGTTCCTCTATGATGGAGTGACTGTCTTTCAGATATAGAATGCCGACATCTATAAATATCTTCAATTATTCAGTCGACTCTTATTTGATTAAAGGATCCACATCCAATGACTATATACTTTGATGATAAATATGAGCTCTGGCTCAAGCCCCAAAGGGCCAAAGTAAAAAAATATCGATCTCTAGATTGAGATAAGTCTCAAGAGGATCTACATGCTAATTTTGGTCAGTCGAATCTATATACCGACTCTGATCGGATAATTATATATTACGTCTCAGCTATGGCTGAGCAGAATAATATGCCGACTCAACCATGGTTGAGCGAAAAAATAAGCCAATTTGGCCCCAGCTAAATCAAAAAATATACCAACTCGACTTCACTCGATCGAAGGATATTCGGCTTGCCATTGTCTATTAAATACTTTAAAAAATTTATGCCTAAAAGCTAAGTCGGCTGATACCCGACTAGCAGGCAAATTATTCTACTACGACTATCGATTGCCATTTGTCACATCGATTGATAATCGATAATTCGATTAATATTCGACTGCATTGACATCAAGTCATTTACAATGAAAAGCAACATACAAGGAGTTCAACACTTAGAAAATTTTTAACACTTGAAAAACTATTCTTTTCATTCATGAGCAAAGGATTACAAAATTGGACCCAAAGTTTGATTACAAAAAGTAAGTTGGATTATTATCTAACTACGAAGAAAGAAAAAAAATTTTATACTGGTCACCAATCGGCCTCTTTCTCGGTTGTGTCGACAGTCATCGCAGCATCAGTCTTATGACCTTCGATAGCAACCGACTTTGATACAGCTTCTTCAACAATGGGAGCAGACTCTGGTGCAGTCGATGCAACTTCTTGAGTCAGCACTATCTTCTTGGTAGTTTCCTCTTTCGAACCTAGGGCAGCGATGTTGCTTAGATCTAAATTTGGGTACAACCTTCCGACCGTATCCCTACCATCTTCATAGCTAACACAATAGGAAGCGTAGCCACCCTCAAGGATTTTATTTTTGAAATCTTGCGATTCTTTGTAATCCTTGACGACCTCCTCCCGTGCCCGACTCAGAGCATTTTTGGCCGACTGTGCTTCCTCCTTAGCGGAGGCTGACTTTGTATTGGCCAGTGCCAATCTTGATTCAGTGGCCCAATACTTTTTTCTTTCTTCCTCCAACTCTTTAGCACAACTATCATAATCTTTTTGGAGCCGACTGATTTCATGCTTCTTCTTTATTCAGGACTCCTGAGATTTGACAGTCTGCTGTGTGGATTCTAGCTTGATACGAGCCAACTGTAATTCGCCTCTCGTTGATTCCAAAAGGGCTCTTGCCGACTCCAGTTCGACCTTCATGTGAGAGTTCTCTTGATAATTTGTCTCTCGCTCAGCCACCAACCGAAGTTGTTTAGTGGCCGTAACTTTCTCGGCATTCACAGCTGTGACTTTCTCCATCCATATTTGGTGAAAGTCAGTGATTTTTCGATACCCATTCTCTAATGCCTATATATCATGCGCTAGTCGAAAAGAAAAGAAAATAAATCAGGTCAAAAAAAAAGAGAGAAGAGAGGAGAAGAGAAAGAAGAAGAGCATCTTCAACTTATGCTGAGCATCATCGGATAGAAGGATGAAAATATTTCAGACACAGTTTGATCTTTCCTGTTCTCTCTATCAGTCGAGAGAAGTACAGCTTCAATGAGTAGTTTGACCAATTTTGGATTGGCCAAAGCTGACTCACCTGCAGAAATTCGAACATCAAAAAGTGCAATGAAGCCTGTCGATGATCCATCTTCAGTGAAAATGGCCGGTGCTTTTTTTAGCTCTTTGGTTGGTGGTCACTCACTCGAAACTACCATCTAGTCGAGTGTTGATGGTGCTCGAGACAGCATCGACCCAGTTGAAGGTGCCGGAGGTATCATCGGCACAACAGGGGACGATTCTGGTTTAGGTGCAGCAGCAAAATCTGTCAGACCCCCCGCCGATGAAACCATGGTTGGCATTGTCTTGGCTGGTACCGATATGATGGCCATGACTTCACCATCTCTGATCGATTCTCCTTCGACAAATGGTGCATCGATCGGTGGAAGCACTGTCGGAGCAGACAGTGCAACAACGGGCTCGACTTCGGGAACGACTACCGACGGAATGTTGGTCTCCCTCATTGATGCGACTCCACGTTGATCCAATTCTTCTTCACCGCTCAGGATGGTCCGGCACCAGTCGCTACTCTCTTTTTAGTGACATGTTGTCGAATATCAGCCGCTAAGACTCGCACCGCTGATCGCATAGCTGTAATCAAAAAGCAAAATGACTCCATTACATAGTTCAAAGATAAATAAAACGTAAAGTGAAGGATCGACTAAACTATACCTAAGAAAGTCATCGAACTAAGTCCGGCATCATAGAAAGCTTGCTCCATTAGTAGCTCTCATTGTGCGGAGACTTTCATATCCTTCAGTCACAGAAAATCCTTCTGATCAATAACTTCGATTCGACTATGTTCATTAGGACTTATTCTTAGATCTCTCCTAGATGAAGGAAAGTCCCAAGACGAAGAAGAAGAAACAAAAAAAAATTGATTCTTCCATCCATGGATGGATGAGGAAAGACCAGAAATAAAAGACAAACATTTCCCTAGATTGAAGAACCACCAGCCTTTAGCTTATTTAAAGTGGGATCCACGTGTCTAACCGTTATAAATTGTTACTAGTGGATTATTTATAAAAAAAAAAAGATAAACGAACAGCGTTGGTAGGATATTTTTTGGGCTGATACTCTGCTACTTCTCATTTTCTACTTTCTGTTCGACCACTCCACACTGACTTAAGTATCGAAGGATCCTCGGACACAACTCCAATCAATGTGAATGTTATTTTGCAAGTGCTCTTTATCGACGACGGGTGCAACAGGAGATTGGCCGCAATACATTTGTTGGCAAAATTATTGATTGTGTAACATAATATCTTTGTTTATATATAAAAAAATTATGTGGTTTGAAGATGCTTAGTCCATGCATTAAGTGGTCTACAAATAGGTAGTCTAAATAATACTAAATTAAATATTTTTTTAATCATTTGGTGCATAAGGATATTCAAATTAATTATACAATTTTTTGTATATAAATAATTTAAAGATAATATATCACATCTGATGATGTGAATCATTAACGTCGAATTTTTATTGTCCAACATAGAGCTGACTGAATCTAAAAAGAGATCCACTCAAGCAAACCCGAGTGGGCCTATTTGGCACAAGTATTATTGTTGTACAACATTAAAACCCAAAAGAGAGATCAAAAGTTGGGTGTCCTTTTTAAACCACACATCACATAAAAGAAGTCTTATGGCTGTAGACTATTAGGGTAGGAAAGTCCGTGGCGCATGCAACTTTGCGCATGTGAGTATTCTCCAGTATTTGCCTTTCATAGAGTACAAATTTAGATTTAACCAGATAAAATAAGGTAACCGATTCCATAGAGTCTACCGCCTGCTAGCTAGATCTTCTCAAGAGACGTGAGATCGCCCTATTATTTGATCCCATTAAATTCCGGTCAGTATATATATGTATGTGTATATTCTTACAATGGAAAGAAGAGGAAGAGACGTGATGGTATAATTCGAGAACTCATGATCAAGAATTATAAAAGAGACAGGAAAAGTTGGAACGGGGCATTTTTATCGCAGGCCTTGCCGTCGAGACAGCGCGGGAGAGAAGTACAGGGACGGAGACAGCGCGGGAGAGAAGTACAGGGACGAAGACAGCCCAGAAAGCGGTATGTCTGCCCGCCAACTTCTCGCGACCGCCACTTTACTCTCCCTCCTATTCAAATCTTGTGCATGTCTTGCTTGTTATTAATTAGCATCGGTGGAGAGTTGGAGGCATATAGGTGTTTCTTTTCTCTTATTCGTGCTGAAACTTCTTTCAACGAGAAACATAGATCTCTTGCAACAAAGATTGTTTCTGACCCCTGAGAGTGTCTGGAAGGTTTTCTACGTCTTTCAACTAGGTTTTGATTGTTTCTGACCCAGAGAGTCGCTGGAAGGTTTTCTACGTCTTTCAACTAGGTTTTCTGAACGATCTGCAACCGGTTTTCTTCAACTTCAACTATATATGAACTTTTTTGAGTGGATCGATTTAAGAATTGATCACTTATTTTCATCATGTGATATCAGTAATTAAAGCCGGGTAATATATTTACAGAGAAAGATGAAGAAACTATAGTAGTTTTTTTTTACAAAACAAATTAAATAGAAGTTAACAGTAATATTTAAATTTTGTTTGAATTATCTTGAGGAATTATATATACTTAAGTTTGTTTCGATATTCTGTCCATCTAAAGTGAATTCCTAAATACTTTAGAATAAAAGAAAAGGAAATTTTATATTTAGTATTTATTGCATGGAACTCTGAATTTCTTCTTAAAGTTAATGACAGATAACATATAAAATGTGCATATATTGGTTTGCATATAAGAAGAAAATTGGAGCTTTTTTTGTTGGATTTTGTTAATCTTCTACTATAATCTCTATTCCCATAAAATCTCATACAACATTAACCATTTTCTGCGAACAATTAAGAACTCAGGGATCTTAATTATTGTCTAATAAAATATTTCCTTAGAGAAATAGAAGTGATTACTCTAAGGGTCCCTTTGGTTGGGGTATGTCAGATTGTGGGGTAATCTGATAATTTCTGAGAATCATTTATTTAGAAAAATGATTCCAGAGAAAAATAATTTTTACTATGCTTGGTTGGTGGAAAAATTACTCTGAAAAATAACACTGCAAAAAGATTAATACGTTTGGTTGAAGGTAAATTTATATAAAAATATGATCAAATTTATAAATATACCCTCCAATATAAAATATTTTTTAATATAAGAATAGCATTGTTATCTCTAATTAGTTTTTATATAATAACTATAATCACATAACATTTTATATAATGCCATCTTTATTTTATTTTTTTTACAAAAATACTTTATTAAATGAATTTAGAAAGGCATTAGAATAAATTCAATGATTACATATATAACTTTATTGAGGATATTTTTATCAAGCCTGAATTACCACCGCTCCAAAATTTATCAAATACCAACCCCCATTGTATTTGGTTTATATTTTCTCTCTGAAAAATAAGCAGGTGCCCACTAATTTTTTTACCATCTCTCTCTTTTCTTTTTCATATCAAATATGGTAATTTGATATGGGATTCATTTTTTCATACCAGATTACCCCCAACCAAATAGATCCTCATATAATTTACTTTTTTCCTTTCTTTTGAATCTTCTTCTCCTGATCTTCAAGATGAAAGTTGTTAAAAGATGAATTATTCTGGCTTTTGTCGTGCTAGATGTATGCTTCAAAAATGCTACATTATTAACATTTTCTATTCTTTGTTTTAGTTTTAATATTATCTTATTGTCAGTTTTGGCTAAAAGATTTTGACCAGAAAGTGTGTATTTGTACATAATGGAGAACAATTCAATGCCCTTATGGTTGGCCATGATGTTTGCTTCAACATTTTTTGAAGATTGTTTGAAACATGCAAATGACAAGAAGAATGAGCTGAACTTTTATTGCAGCGACTGCCATCAATCCCTATGCACAAATTGCCTTTGGCCTCACCTAAAACACAAATTCATCCAGGTCGGTCTCCTTTTTCTATTTTAGTTGTTTCTAATTCACTAAGTAGTTTAAATGACACCTTGATATAGACTTTAGGTTGCATTTGGTAGCTGGCAATCTATCCAAATTGTTGGCAATTTAAAATGGACCCACTGGATTGCTGCATTTGATATACTTTTTGGATGGTAATTCAGATTACCTTGGTAATCTAGTAAAAAATATTTTAGATAAAATTATTCCTCAAAAAAATCACATAAAATCTATTGCCCAACCTCCCTCCTCCCCCCACCCCCTCTGCACGAGCAGGCCTTTGCTTGCAACTCCTCCATCTCTTTCTATTTGTCTGTGGCTCCTCCGCCCTCATCCCCCACCACCTCGCTGCAGTTCCTTTGCACTCGTCTCCACTACCCTTATGGCTCCGCATGCACCCGCCCTCTCTCCACACCCTAGTGCCTCTAGTTTTTCATACTCTCCGATCCACCACTTCTTACCAAGAAAAAAAGAAAAGCACTAGGATAAAATTACTAGAGATATTTTAAATTTTGATTTTATATTACCGATAATCTGATTGTCACACCAAATATATTAATCAAAATTTTTAATAATTTTACTGCAATATTACTTGCATGTATCAAATATAGTAATCAATAGTACTGATAATTTAATGATGGCAATCTATCTTGAAGGCAATCCATATTACTTTTCAAGATTACCTAGCAATGCACCAAACATAACCTTGGATTTTTCTTATAAACTTAAACTCCTTCCTCTTTTTTTAAATTCAGTGAGAGGGCATTTGGTATAAGATAATCCATCTAAGATAAAAAATGATATAAATGAAGATGATGAAATCACCGTATTTGATTGCATCATAATGATCCTACATAATAATAATTTCAAATCATCCCTACTCCTCAAATTACCTTCCAATCCAGTGATGAGATGCCCATCTTTGAGGTCAAAAATTTAAGATCACCCTTGGGCAGTACCATTAGATTGAAATATAAGGACAAAAATATCTCCAGTCTAGTAAAAAAATTGATATATTAATATATCGTTAGTATATTATATCAATATTGTATATATAATATTATATTATATTTGATATTATATATTATATTTATGATATATATTATATTATAATATATTATTAATTACAGGATTGTCATATTATGATTCAATGATATTAGAGTAAAAATATCTTATTGCATTTTATATTTACATGATAAAAATATTTAATATATTACTCCTATTTGTCTTATTTTTTTTATCAAAGTAAATATTTATATTAATAAATAATATATTATAAGTATAAATAAAAATATTAATTCTATAATAATAATTAATATATTTTTATAGAATTAATAATTTACAGAATTAATAAATATATTAATATATTAATAGATATAGCAAAATTTTATTTATAATACATTATATATGATTAATAAATATATTTTTATGAAATATATTATAGATAGTTTTAGTATTATATAATCAGTAATATTGGATTTTCATAAAATATCAAACAAGTGACTCATGGATATCCAAGGATCTCTAATCATCAGATTGTGGCCTATCAAACATCATGATCTTAAATCACTAATCATCAAATCATCATAAAATTCAAATCATCAATGATCTTAAATCATCATGATGATCTCATTTGAGTCACCAAATATTACTTAATAGACATGCAAAAGTACAAGACCGGTTGTTTCGATAGGTTCATGTTTGACAATTAGGATGGGAGAGGATTAGTGCTGTATCCCCATTACATAGCGATCCAAAAGGTGTATTGAGGAGCTTTTATATTGAAGTTTCATAGGGAGTTGATCCAAAGAAGAGTATCTGGATTTTTGTTATCAATTAATCAGTCGCAATTAATCCATTGAAAAACAACTTGCACGCATTGCATGGCAACCTGAACTCCTTGCCTTGGTCAAAGTCAATCTTTCTTACACCCTTTGCATGGCAAGTGTAACCAAACTTCCAGGCTTCCTAATCAAAGAAGTCAAAAGAGCGGAGAAATAACTATTATAATAAGGGATTCTTTGGAACCTTGCAGATGGAGCTCCCATATAGCTCAAGATGAAATAACTATTACTGAAAGATCTGGCGTTAAAGGTCTGTTTGACTAGAATATGTTAAATTATTAGATAATCTAATAATTCATGAAAATTATTTATCTAAAAAAAATAATTGTAAAAAAAAATAATTTTTACTATATTTTGTTGATGCAAAAATTACTCTACAAAATAATGCTGGAAAAAGATTATTACGTTTGATTGGAGGTAATCCTATATAGAAATATGATAAAATTTATAAATATGCCATACAATATAAAATATTTTTTTAATATTAGGATAGCATTGTCATCTTCAATTAGTTTTTATATAATGACTATAATCACATAGCCCTTTACATAATACCATCTCCATTTTTATTTTTTTATAAAACTCTTTATTGAATAAATTTAAAAAGATATTAGATAAATTCAATGATTATATATACAATTTTATTAAAAATATTTTTATCAAGTATAAATTACCACCAATTGATATTTTTATCAAATATGAATTACCATCACTTAAAAATTTATCAAATACCAACCTCCTAAATATTTATTTTATCTTCTCTCTCCGAAAAATAAATATAGGACCCATCAATTTTTTACCGTCACTCTCTTCTTCTTTTTCATACCAAATATGGTAATTTGAAATGTGATTTTTTCATGTCAGATTATTCCCAACCAAACGGACCCTAATGAATTCTTTGGAACCTTGTAGATGGAGCTACAATACAGCTCATACCATGCAACTTGAGCTTGAGCATTTGAGCCTGCAACTTATTTAACAATAAATTTGGTTGCATTCTGGGTTGCATAAAAAATCCCTGAGCTGTAGGGCGCTGCAACTTGACCTGCAACTTTGGAATCCATCTGCCAGTTTCTAACAAAGTAGACCGGACCTCCCCATAGCTAGATCAGCAGCACAGGTTGACATGTAGCATGCTAAATAGTCCCTGAGTTATAGAGAAGTATCAATTCTAGTTAGTTGGACTACAATAGAAGACTCGTTTTCCCTTTATATAGTTTACTTGGCTACAAAAGGGTTTATGATTCGCCCACTTGCCAATTATCCAAGTGATATCACTAATTATTCTCTAATTTATAAATGTTTATTCAAAAAACTTAAGATATCTCAACAATATATTCAATCTTCTAACGCAGAGCCCTAGAATTGTTCATAGAGCTCCATAGGACTTAAACGGGGTAAACATGGAGAGAGCATCTCCAACTTTGGAACCCCAACTAGGACGAGAAGGTATAGCATCAAGCTACAAGTCCAGGAACTTCTTTACGCACACACACTCTTTCTCTCTGTGTGTTTACAATTTTGGGTTTAATATTTTCCTCTTCTCAAAAACTTTCAGATAAGAAAATATGTATACCGGAATGTTGTTAATGTACAAGACATGAAGAAATATTTCAACTGCTCCGGGATTCAGGTATGCAAATGTTCTTAGAGTGCAAGCAAACTGATTTTGATGTTCAAAGCGCTCTTACTAAACAAACATTAATATTTAGGAATTAGGATATCGATGCTGGCAAGTAAACAAGTCCTTGCCCATCATAGCACAGGCAAGCTTGGTTCATTTTGATTTCTCACAAGTTCATATTCAAGTCAGTTCTTTTCATTCTTTATAGGGCTGAAACTGAGATGGTTTTGAATTTTATAGTAGACACTTAACCAGGTATTCATCCACTCAAGCTAGCTGATAATTAAAGTTGTTGCCTGTGTTTGGATACAATTAGCCAGAGATGAAGAATTGGAATACAGAAGAAATCCAAAGAATCTGAAGAAATAGATGACATGGCTTAACTTGTGATGCACACTTATTCTTTTATAAGTTCTGAACTATTACTAAATAAATTGTAACGTTCGTGAGTTATTATATAATTCCTGATTAAATCAATTTTCTGAAACTATCCAGAGAATCAGTTGGTTGGGGGGGAGTAAAGACCATTCCATATGCTGCAAAGCCGACCTCCGCACCAATTGCAGTCCTCATGCCTTTTTGGATGTGGCATTAGGCTCAAGTACAAACATTCCATTAGATATACGACTTTTTTAGTAGCTGAACATAGAATCAGGTTTTGCTACTACTTTTCTAAGAACTAACTCATTGCAAACAATTGAATATAGATATAAACATATACTGATGTAAGTACTTTTGTGTTTGCCTTTGTAAGTCTAAAAAATAACTCGGGAGTTCTTACCATAGTACCCATCATTAACTAATTATGCACACCAACATTTTTCTTCACCTCATGCTCTCTAACAAAACTTTTCTGCTGTTCCTTCGCAGACATACTCAATAAATAACCACAAAGTAGTACCTCTAACACAAAGGCAGTCTCCAAGCAAGAATCAGCCAAATATTCCCAAAAATGCTTGTTTACACTGCGAAAGAAGCTTGCCAGAGCCCTTCCAATATTGCTGCCTAGAATGCAAGGTAGTTTTCTGTTCTCACCAACAATCTCGGATCATAATTATTTTCCTTTTCTTTTGCTAAATTTCTACTTTTAGAAACTGCAACACCCGCATGAGGCAATGACAAAGAAACCGCTTTTATACGCAACTCTTCCATTTGAGATATGTAATGTATCTGAATTCCCTCTCTTTTTCCTATTGGTGGATAAAAGAGCAGCAGCTCACTTTGAATATATACCTGAAGTTCAGCTTACATCGCATTGAAAGGTGGGGAAAAGCACATTATCAATTGATGGGATTGCACCCATCCATCAACATTCCCCACTTCATGAATTTATAAGAACCACCAAATGATATAAAGAAAATTAGCATCAAAAATCCACTCAAATTTTATTTCTGTAAAAACACATCAGTTCTTTTACTTTTTTCTTTTCCTCTTTTTTTGATTTTTTTTTTTTTTTCCCGCAGAAACCATCTGCCTTGGATTTACTGAACCATTATATCTCTGCTCTCCTGACCATTATGACAACATTTGTTTTTGGATATGCATGACACCATTTGCTTTTGGATGTGCATCAGCCTACGTTATGTGTGCAACTGTGCATCGAATGTGTGAACCGCATGCATTCATTTGATGGTAAGAGCACAATAGTTCCATTAAAGTCCAAAATGGACCGTTTCTGCAAAATGATGATGGTTGTGGTGGTGGTATAAGTGACCTGTCTATGATGTATTAAGAAAAGGAGCACTTTAGTTTTGGAGAATTTATTACTAGATTCTATTTGTCAACTTTTTTCCTTAAAAATAAAAAAACCATCCATTAAACCGAAAAGACCCTCAACTCAAATATTCAATGGATGGTAAGCATTAGGAAAGTTAATTGTGATTTTAGACATGATCCTTTTGTCCCCATCTCTCTTTCCTGCACACCCACCTACTCAGATTTTGGTTGGATCTCCCCCTTCCAAATCTGCAACAACAATACCACACCCCTGCTCCCCCCAACGATCACCTCCCATTTGGGGGATCCCCAAATCTCTCCCCCTCCTCTCCCCCATATATGCATCAGCCCAACCTCTATCATCTCTCCCATCCCCCCAACAACAACAGCAACAAAAAAAGAAGAAGAAGAAAAAGAAAATCTATTGATTTTTTTTTCCAATGTTTCAATGATTTCATTAAAATTAAGATTTTTCAAGAAGTATCATTTAGTTTTTAGTTTTTCCATGTTGACTTTTGATTTCTAATGTTTCTCTTTTCCCATATATTTTTAATGTGTGTTTTCATTTCCTACGTAGCTCATTAATGTTTATCTTGTTCATTGTGCCAGACTTCATTTATAAGTTTTTTGTTACATATTTAAATTCTAAGATGCTTAATGAAAATAATATGAATTAGCCATAAATTTTTTCTTCTTCTTCTTCATCTATTCAACCTATCAAACCTATTCAAATCTATCAATTGGCATCAGAGTGTATTTCTTAAGAGATCTGTGAAGGGTTCTAAGGCAAATCTAAAAGATTTCAAAATATCTTCAAGCAATTTTCTTGATCCAGATCCTCCAATATTTTTGAAAAAAAATTATCACATATGGTCTATTAAAATGAAGTCCTATCTTAAAGCCTTGAATCTATAGTAGACTGTTGAAGTAGGTGCTGATCCTACGCATCTTGAAGCTGATCCTACTCTTGCTCAAATCAAAGCTCATGAAGAGAATAAGGTAAAGAAACTGAGGGCTCTAATTTGTCTCTATTCAGCTGTGTCTAATGTAATTTTTACAAGGATTATAACTTGTGAATCACCTAAGAAGGTTTGGGATAAGTTAAAGGAGGAATTTAAAGGAAGTGACAGGGTTAAGACTATTAAGTTGTTAACTTTGAAAAAAGAGTTCGAAATATTGAAGATGAATAAAGGAGAAAGAGCAAAAGATTACTCTTCTAAACTTCTTGATTTATCCAATAAAATCAGATTGCTTAGAAAGAATTTTTTTGATGAAAAAGCGATTGAAAATATTATGATTAGTCTTCCTGTGAAGTTTGAGTTCAAGATTTCTATAATTGAAGAGTCTTTTGATCTTAAAACTATGACTGTTATCCAACTCATCAGCAAGCTTCCAATTTAGGAGCAAAGATCAATCATAAGGGAAGGAGAAGTTGTAAAAGGGGCTTTGCAAGTGAGACAAAAAGAGAAGCAAGTCAAGAAGGAGAGGAAAAAAAAGAGGTAATGACAAGGGAAAAACTGTAGCAATGATATCAGATTTTGATAAAAAGAAAAAATTTTCTCCTTGCAAATTCTGCAAAATAACCAAACATCAAGAAAAAGATTGTTGGTTCAAAGGCAAACCTCCAATCTAATGCAGATTTTGTGAGAAACTTGAACACATTGAGAAGAACTGTAAAATGAAATAGAATCAAGTACAAAAAAATTCTACTCAACAAGCAAATTACACGAAGGAAGATAAAGAAGAGTCTATTGAAAGTTTATTCATAGCCGCTCAAACCTCTATGGCAGTTAGAAAGCACACATGGCACATTGACAGTGGATGTACAAACTACATGATAAGGGATGAAGGCATATTCAGCAAACTAGATAAGTCTTGTAGAACAAAGGTAAGATTGAAAAATGGTGTAATAGTGGAAGCTCAAGAGAAGGGCACCATAGTTGTTCAAACTAAGCAAGGTGCAAAATCCATCCATAATGTACTCTTTATTTCAAGCTTAACACAGAACTTGCTTAGTATAGCATAAATGATTGTAAGTGGCTATTCTCTATTTTTTAAAAATAATTATTGTTGTATCTATGACAGCAAGAATGTGTTAATAGCTGAGTTGCCTATGGTTGATAAAATTTTTTTATTAAGATGAAAGTGTGTCATGGAGTCTTTGAATCTTGTTAAGGTAGATAAATCTGAATTATGGCACAAAAGATTTGGATATTATAGTTATGGCTCACTCTCTTTGATGCATAAAGAAAATCTAGCAAGAGATTTGCCTAATGTTAAGCAACTAAAAGATGTATGTTCCTTTTGTCAAATGGGAAAGCAACATAGAATGCCTATTCCAAATGCATCAACATAGAGGGCTAAGGAGAGGTTGGAACTTTTGCATACTGATGTTTGTGGCCCTATGAAAAATGAATTCTAGAGCAAAAAATAGATATTTTATATTATTTGTTGATGATCTAACTAGAATGACTTGAATTTCATGAGTTACAAGTCACAGGTTTGCAATATATTCTAGAAGTTCAAAAGAATGATTGAAGCTAAATCAGGGTGCAAATTGAAGACTCTAAGGTCGGACAATAGCTTGGAGTATAATTCTACAGAATTTAACAAGTTCTATGAAAATGAAGGAATCTCTTATCAACTAACTGTTGCTTACTCTCTTGAACAAAATAGAATGGCTGAGCACAAAAATAGAAGCATTGTGGAGATAGTGAGATGCATAACAACAGAAAAAGGGCTGCCAAATCATTTTTGGATGGAGACTGCTCATATTGCAGTTTATTTGTAAAATAGGTTTCCAACAACAGCTCTTAAAGGTACAACTCCTATTGAAGCATGGAGTGGAGTTAAACCTTCAGTTTCACACATGAAGGTCTTTGGCTCTTGTTGTTATATTCATATTCCAGCCATTAAAAAGAGTAAATTGGATCTAAAGTCTGAAGTTGGGATCTTTTTGGGCTATGCCTCTCAATCAAAGGATTACAAAACTTACAACATCAAAGGGCAAAAGGTTGTTATCAGCAGAGATGTGGTTGTTGATGAAATTTTTTTTTGAAATTAGAGCAAACAACAGGTTGAAAAATATTTTGAAATTAAAGAACCTGAAGCTATTAATATTGGAGTAGTTACTAGCTCTCCTAGCTCAAGCAACCTTGAATTAGATGTTGATAAAGAACCATTGAAGAAGACGAAGTCTCTTATTGAAATCTATGAGAAGTGTAATTTTATAATTGTTGAGCCTACAAGCTATGAAGAAGCAACAAAGGAGGAGGGATGGATTAATGATATAATGAAGAGTTAAAGATGATTGAAAAGAATGAAACTTGAAAGTTAGTTCTAAGGCCTAATGGAAGAAATGTAATTGATCTAAAATGAGTTTATCGAGCTAAGTTAAATCCTAATAGCTCCTTAAACAAGCTAAAGGCGAGATTAGTTGCGAAGGGTTATGCTCAACAACTTGGTGTAGATTATGGTGACGCATTTGCACCAGTTGCAAGATACGACACAGTCCGACTTCTTGTGGCCTTAATAGCTCAAAGCAAATATAGAATTTACCATCTAAATATAAAGTCTGCTTTCTAAATGGCGAATTGCAATCTTTGTTGAACAACCTCTTGGCTATACAATCAAAGATGAACAAGGCATGGTGTACAAGCTTCATAAAGCTTTAAATGGGCTAAAACAAGCTCCTAGAGCTTGGGATAGCAAAGTGGATTTATATCTAGCAAATTGTGGATTCAGGAGGACTAAAATGAAGCTACACTTTACACTAGAGATAGAGATGGATGTAAAAAAGCTAATTGTGTCTCTCTATATTAATGATTTATTGATAACAGGTGATGATGAAAATTAAATAAAGAAGTTCAAGGCCGAAATGGAAAGGATCTTTGAGATGACCGATTTGGAAGAAATGAAGTATTTTTTGGATATGAAAATTCACCAAAGTTCTAAAGGTGTTTTCATATCTCAGAACAAATATGCTACAAATCTTCTTAAAAGATTCAAAATGGAAGGGTGCAAGGCTATGTCAAATCCTTTGATGGCTAATAAGAAATTGTCCAAAGAAGATGAAGGTGCAAATGTTGATTTTTCAACATATAGGAGTTTGATTGGAAGCCTATTGTATTTAACCATCACAAGGCCTGACTTGATATTTTTAGCAAGTCTCCTTTCAAGGTTCAGCATGGCAGCAGCAAAAAAGATTCTTTGTTACATAAAGGGAACCATTGATCATGGCATATGGTTTGAAGCTGAAATTTCTATCAAGTTGAAAGATTTTTCTGATAGTGATTGGGTTGGAAGTGTTGATAACTCTAAAAGCACTTTCGGTTATATTTTTTCTCTTGACTCAGGTGTTTTGTCTTGGAGTTCAAAGAAGCAAGAGGTGGTGGCATAATCTTCTGCTGAGGTAGAATATATAGCTGCTACAGGAGCAACAAATCAAGCTATTTGGCTTCGAAAGGTAATGAAAGATTTGAAGATGAGTCAAGATGAAGCTACAACAATATCGATGGACAACAAATTTGTAATTTCAATGGCAAAAAATTCAGTGCTTCATAGCAAAATAAAGCACATAAAGGTGAAGTATCATGCTTTAAGAGAAGTTGAAGCAAATAAAGAAATGTAGCTCAATTATTGCAAATCTGAAGAATAAATTACAGATATTTTAACCAAAAATTTGCCAAAGAGAAGTTTGAAGTGCTAAAGGAACAATTAGGAGTTTTGAATAAAAATCTTATGGAGGAGTGTTAAAATTAAGATTTTTCAAGAAGTATCATTTAGTTTTTAGTTTTTTCATGTTGACGTTTGATTTTCAATATTTCTCTTTTCTCATGTATTTTTAATATGTATTTTCATTTTTTATGTAGCTCATTAATGTTTATCTTGTTCATTGTGCAAGACTTTTTCTACAAATTTTTTACTATGTACTTAAATTCTAAGATGCTTAATGAAGATAATATGAATTAGTCACAAATTCTATCTTCTTCTTCTTCATCTATTCAACCTATCAAACCTATTCAAATCTATCAAATTTTAATATATAAAAAATTAATTCATAACTTACTCTATTATTTTATGACTTTATTTTGATTATTATTTTGATTTACTTTCCTTTTTTTTCACACAAAATGTTACAAACCTAATAATTTTATTTTATTTTTATGTAATATAATATAATAATAGATGATAGTTCTCCAACCCCACCCCCCCCCCCCCCACCAATTGTGCATTGCATAAACCATTTTGTCAGTTCTTGAAGATGTGAAAATAAAGTATTTTTTCTGCAAAATCTCCAAAATTAAAAGTCTAAGTACTTATATCAGATTTGATACGTCCCTTCTCATAAAACTAGTCGAGAACAGAATTCTAGTAATTTCATTATGAAGACAAACAGATTGAACTGACCAAATGTTCTCCTTAAAAATTTGATAATGATGCTTGATTTGAACATACAAAGTCCTAACAAGAAAAATCCTTTTTGCAAATATAAACACATATCCATTGATAAGTTCCTAGTATAATCATTGAGGAGTCAATAGGAAGAATAATATTTATCAACTCCAAAAACTAGTGCTTGTTAATTATACAACCAAAAGTTTGAAAAGCTTAAATTAGAAATGCTTCAACCATAAAAGGGACTTGAGTCAATTCTTCTTGCCTCTATGCCTAAATAAAATTGGACCATAACCAAGCAATGTAGTGTAGGATGATTTTATACCATTTGACTGTATGTTAAATTATGATATTAAATGGACAGATCTTCTATAAGAAGAGTCAACTTCATAAGATCCTTTGCCATCATTTCTGCAATGATCTTACTCCCCCATATGCAAGTTAGAGTAACAATTACACTAGTAATCTGAGAGAGCTATCGGAGGGGAAAAAGGAGAAAGAAGGGAGAAGGGGGGATTGAAGATCTCACCTTAGCTATCTGATCAGTTTGGTTGGTAACTATATCTGATCTCATATACATTTTTGACCATGGCTATGGCCCTGTTTCAATCTGCACACTGATATTAGAACATGCGGGTGCTTTCTCATTCCGAACTCATTTGAATAATGAACTTGATTAGCACATTTTCTAAATTGATTTAACATTTTTTCTATCTTTCCTTAATCTTATTTTGAAAATTTTATTCTGTAGGCTTTTGTTATCCATGGCAAGGGAGGTCAAACAGAAGAAATCAGAGAGCCTTCATCCCCTCCATCTTCATCAACTCTTAATGCTGATGACAATAATTATGCCAATACTAATAAATATGGTGACAACAATGGTGATCCTAGAGTTGATGGCAGTGGCGATCCTCATGCTGAGAACGGTGGTGATCTAGATGCTGGTGACAATGGTGATCATGTGGAATTGCCAATTCAAGTATCACGGAGGAAGCATGCAAGAAAACAAAAGAAGCCTTCTAGATCACCATTTTTCTAAGATCACTTAATTTCTGTGATCAACATCATGATGTCACTACCATTATATTTGACCGATCCATGTTATATGGCGCCTACAATACATCTGGCACAGAAAGGCAACATCGGGTCTTTAGCATTGGTTTTTCTATAGGACAAACAATTCGAGGAGGCTGGAGGTCCCAACCTACTAAGCTAGAAAGTCTTTAGCAATTGTACCAAATGACCTAGGATGGAATCCCACCTCCACTAGGCTTATGGGTTTAAGGGTATCGGGGGGAGGGCTACGCCCCATTATGTATCCCATTGCATACGGATCCACTTTAAAGGAAAAAAGAAAGAAAGTTTGAGCCAAGAAATTATTGAAGAGGACCTTATCAAAATTATGGATTTTATTATTTTGCTTATTTTTGTTTTTATTTGTGGAGCAAAGTGTTCCATTTGGTGATATATCCTTTGTTGAGAAAGTCTTTGTGCACCACATGCAGTGCAGCAAAAATACACCACCCACCTAATTGGGCCACGTAGCCACCATTTTTCAAGACGCATTTAATTCCTACAGTTTTGCTTTTTCATTTAAAATTTTGAATGATGAAAATATCCTTCCTCTTTGAAAAAATTATGACATCCCATGACTATATTATGACATCCTGCGGTTAAATTATGACTTTCTACACAACAGCAAGCTATAATTTGGCCGATGTCATAAGGAAAAAAAGAGCATTTTTGTTATTTAAAAATTTCATAAATTTTTAATAATGAAAATATCCTTCCCTCTTTATGATTTTTGAAAGAAAATTATGACTTTTTATTGTGTAGAAAGTCATAATTTGACTGCAGGATATCATAATATAGCCATAGAATGTCATAATTTTTTCAAAAGAAGAGAGACATTTTCCTCGTTCAAAATTTCAAACAAAAAAATGAAACTGCAAATATTAAATGCACATTGGAAAGCGGTGGCTACATGGCCCAATAAAATAGGGTGGTATATTTTTGCTGCACCATGTGTGGTGCACAAAGAATTACTCATCCTTTATTTTGCACAATGTATGGATACAAGGAAGGATGGGTAAAGAAGGAAGGATAGATGAGGGAGAGGATGGATGGATCTTTTATCTATCCTTTCATATGTTTGGTGAGACATGAAAGGATAAATAGAAATAATTTTTTTCTTTATTTAGTGTACGAGGAATGAGAAAGAGAGGATGGATGATGTTTATATAATATTTTTACTAGATCATCCTTTGATAAAAATATTAATATTATTAATTTATAATACTTAATTTATACTATAAAATAAATGATATTTAAATTTATAATCATTATAATCTATAATTATATGAAAAATTATATAAATATTTAATTTAACTTAATTTAACAAATAATTTTATAAATTAAATATTAATTAACTATATATTAATTATATAAATAACTAATTAAATAATAATTTAATTTAAATAGTTAATTAGTATTATAAAAATATTTAACTAAAAATAGTAAATAAAAATGGAGAAATAAAAGATAATTTGAATATCTAATTATAATTATCAAAATTATATATTAAAATTAAAATAATTAGTAATAAGATTTAATAGTATATGATTAATAGTATATATAAATATATATATATAAATAATATGAATGAAAAAGTAAAAAATATTACAGTTTTACCAAAAAATAATGAGAGATAATTTTGTCAATATAAAAATCCATCAGTCAATATCCATCTATCTTTCTTTACATCCTCTCAATTTGAGAGTATGCAAATTGATGGGCCAAGATGGATGGACAACTCCTTTTTTTTTTCATCCATCTTTTCTATAACTTTTTGAATCAAATAGTAGATAGAAACTATCCATCTTTTCAACCTCATCCATCCATCCTATCATGACACCAACCAAACACAAAGATGATGCTTGAATAATTGGGAATGCTGTGTTCCAAGATAAGTCCATGTTATATATTAAAATCTTTTAATTTGTTAAGCTTGAAGATAATTACATCAATGTATAAATTGGAACGAATGCCTTACATTACAATTTAGCAAATTCGGTCATCTTACTCATATTGATGATGCTCTATCTAATAAATCCTTCCAACCACGATCCCAACCATAGCCAAACACATATATACTGTAACTCTGAAAAACAAAAGAGAAGAAGAATGGTGGTGAGCTTTAGAACCTAGTAAGAATTCCTACACACCAACACCAATAGCATAATAATAGATAAGAAAATTAACAATATTTGATACTTACATGATTCACATACAGAAATATGCCATGATTCAGAAAATATGCATAGTAAATCAATCCTCTCGTAAAATAAGTCATCATATACAATAATTTCAAACCAACACAAGTCAAATCTGATCATATTAAGGTGCTCAACTTTTGACTAGCACGATCATATTTCAAGCCTATGATAAAGCAACAAAAGTGGCTAGTTCTATGGACTACCACAACCATCCATGCAAAGGATAACAAAGTGGCTCATTTTATGGACTATCACGATCATGTCTCAAGTCCGTGATAAGACAACAAAAGTAGCTAGTCCTAAGAATCATAAGTTCGGATTGCCACTGATTTTTTATAGTTTTCTCTTCAATTTTTCTTGATTTTCCATTGGAAGGACTACTGAATTGCTCTTTGTTGGCCCCGCCGAACGCAGGTAGCTTTCTTCCCTTTCTTCTTTTCCTTTCTCCAAGCTTCTTCTCATCGCCGGCACATGGTGAGGAGCCGGCAAACTGTCGAACTTATCTTAAACAGGGCCATCCTTGTTCTTTTGTGGTTTTCCCCAAACACCACCAGTAACAGCCACCTTTTGGGCCATCGCCGGGGCCATGGCTTCACCATTGTTGGGAGCCACCATGGGTGGCCAACCCCAGTCTTCCACAACCATGCATGGGAGAGGGAGGAGAGGGGGAATAAACCCTCTATTTTGGAAGGGAAGAAGAGAAGAAGAGAGGCTTCTTCTCTCTCTAATTTAGGTTATAATTAATTAATTAATTAGTTAATTAATTATTTATTTAATTAATTTATTTTCTCTCTCTTTAGATAGAGAAATTTTAGAATTGAAAATTTCGGGGATGGGGGTGTAGACCCCGATAGAAGATTCTCGCTATTTAATTTGATTTATTTGATTTATTTTTAAAAAATTATTTGAATATATAGGAAAATAATATCTTTGATAAGAGGACATCCAGCAAGGTTCTTGACATCTCGATCATAAATAGTGAGTTCAATTTGATGATAATAGTAGAAGTAAGAAATCCTGGATATTATTTATCTATTTGTATAAAAATTATTTTGAGAATGGTGATTTGATTTATGTGGTTTTGATAGTCACATATATTTGTTAAGTATATATATGATTTTGTGTGGAACTATATATGACATGTCACTGATCCTGAATTGGATGGATTTTAGAAATTATGTGCATCGAGTTTGTAAAAAAATAAAATTTTGAATTAAAATATTTGATAAGCTTGTAATTGAGTTGTATGACTGTATGTGAGGTTGTGATGTTCTGTACTAGCCACTTTGTTGATGTGTTATTACTGGTTTGATGAAACATGATTGTGGTAGTTTAGAGTTGAGCACTTTTGATCCTCTGGCTAGCTATTTTATTAGTGTCTTGTCACGGGCTTTAACCATGGCCGTCATGATTCAAGGTTGAGCACTTGTGGTCCTTTGTACTAGCCACCTTATAAGAGTTTAGACAATACCATTTTAAGGGCATAAGGTGTTGTTAATTTGTCCTCATATTAGAGTCATACATTCATAGAAGTGCATTTTGAGGGCATGCAAGACAGGTGTTTGAGAGTATATCCCCTGAACAACCCTCAATGATCAGGTATGCAGCTTTGCACCAACAAGACCTAATACGTGCATTCTCAGGATTTGATTTCCAAATAAAAGTCAAAATAATGCAAGAAATGGACATCTACAGCAACAACATAGGTAGTATAGCCGATGATAATACACTCACGAGTTCCATTCAATCAACTTCTGCAAGAAACGTTCTCCAAGGATCACTCTTACACGCCGTCGATATGGTCTGGTAGTGTACCAGCAGTTCAAGAAACGTGCATACCATCCAGTGCCGGTTTCTAAGACCTCGATCCTAGTAGCTTGAAGAATTGGACGTCATTGTTATGTCTAAGTAGACCTAAATTAGTGTGATCCACTACCTCATCCTGTTGGATCTAGCTGACTTGTCCTTCCACTGGTGAAAAATTCGATTTTGATTCTTTTCTCGCAATTGATAGAAAACATTGCATCATAGAATAAATTAAATTTAGGTATGAAGTACCGGGTCTCGAAACAAAGTGGATTTGGGAGCGAGGGCGAGCAAACTTCCAACTGTCTTGGTGCAAGGATTTTACCTCCTTCTGAAGTGAGGCCACCAATTCCGATTGAATGCCCAAGAAACGAATTGAATCAGAGAAATAATCACAAAAAATTGAGGTAAAACGCAAGCAACAAAATCAAGAAAAGAGAACACACGCTCGATTCAAGAATTACGAACAGAGAGAGGGAATTGGAACATCCCAAATATGCAAACTTTAGAGAAAAGGAAAAAAGAGGGAGATGGAATAAGGGCGATACGATTGGACGATTATCGGCGAGGGCTTCATCCTCGCAGTCATGGACGGAGATGTTATAACACATTGTGATCTCAAAACGCTAAAAAAAAAATATAGTTATCTATTTTATAAAAAACAAATAAATTAATTTATAGAAGATCGTTAAATCAAAATTAAAATGTATCAGAAACGTATACTATTCTAAAACGTGTTTTCCCTTTTTTTTTTGTGTAAGAAGTGCCGGAAACATCATCCAAGGTACGATCAGTACTCTTTACTTGCAAGCATGACCATAAAAAAAATTGACGAGGACTCTTTCAGCATCTAGAAGAGAAGAAAAAAATTAAAAAAAAAAAAAAAACTTTAGAAAAGAGAGATTTGTTAGGCTCCCAGAGGATCTTTTTATAGCTAAAATTCTAACCATTTGGATTACCCCAACGTTTAGAAAAGAATAAAAAATCCAACGTTCAAATTATCAACGTTCAAACAATTAAAAGTCCAAAACGTTCTGAAAATCTAAAAGCTAACCTTTGAAACATTTAAAGCCCAACATTCAAAAAAATTAAAATAATAATTAAGAGTTAAAAAATAAAACAAATAAAAATTAGAATAATAATTTTCGATTGGTAGGTCCGCACCCATGTCCATATTTCAGTTCCATTCATGTGCATATATTAAAAATTTTCCTTCAAACCTCTTCAAACATTCTTAGAAACTTAGTCAAATTATTTTCTGATAATTTTTTTTACTTTCCATGTGAGACTAAAAAATCTAAAAATAAAATAAAAATATGTTTGGAAGAAATTTAATTAGAAAATTTTGAATTTTCGAATTTAAATTTCTCGCCAACGGATCAGTGGGAATGCGGCAAGAGGAGATGTCGTTAACGAAATCAGCGTTGGAGCTGTCACCACCGCCCTGGCCCCGCGCTCGTCGCCGACGCCGATGATCTCGCCGCCGAGCTCATTCGCCGCGACTGGAGTGCGAACCCGCTGTCAGTGGAAAGATAGGCCCTCGGCGGCCAGCGGTAAATTAAAACGCTCAGAAATCTCTTTCAGATCAGCTGTGTAATGCCGAACGCGGAGTGATTTCGTAAACTAATCATGACTTGGCAAATGGCAGAATGGTGGCCGATACACCAAAAGCAAAAGGGACTAAACGTAAAATGCTATCTGGATGCTGCTACATTCATCTAATAATAAATCCTCTGGAAAATGTTTTGTGATGCCTCCTTAAACGCGTGCCGGAAAATGTATCGGGTCCATAATCCAGACAACTCCATGATCAACCGAGCCGTTATATTTGGCAATAGATCTGCGAATTCTATCAAATCTTTTCTACTACAGGGTAAGAGATTTGTTCACATACGCAAAATATGAACCAACCGTATCCTTTTTTAGTGCATATATAATGGTTTCATGTCCTTTTTCAGTGAATAATGGCTTGATGTTTGTTATGGGCTAAAATGCCAACTTCATCGATGAAAGTTCAGAAAAAAATCATTTTTTTTTATTGTAAAAATGAAATCATGAGCTAGATGACAGAGATTTTGGGAAGATGAAGTATTTTTCTTCCCATAAATCTGAAAATACCTTGAATTACTGGATGAAATTTAAGACACGAAAATCTTTAAATATTTGATAATGTGCTATAACATTAAAAGAACCGATTTTATACATATTACACTATGGGGATTATACCTAAGGGTGTTGATTGGATTTTCTTACTCAACCCAACTCACTAATGAGAGAAAGTATTGCATGCACCAGGGTGCAAGTGAACCAGGTCAAATCTCGGAGCATATGCACAGTATAAAGTATGCAATCGGAAATCAGTGGAATACAAGGGGTCGCATGGAGTGTTATTCACCATGAGATTTGCACGGTCCAATTGCACCTGGTGCATGCAATATGGAGGCCACAGGTGGATAAGATTGGATTAAATTTTTATAAATTTAGATTGAACTTAAGCTAAAAAATTTCTATATAACCTTACATAAGATTGAGTTAGAATTATTCTCCAACCTAACCCGAACTTGCTTCGATTGGACTCAATCCGACTTGACCCAAATAAATATATAATTTATGATGTTTGTGATGACCTCAAATACCAACTTCACTGATGAAAGTTCAGAAAAAAAAAAAAAAATCAATTTTTTATTGTAAAAATGAAATCATGAGCTAAATGACAGAGATTTTGGGAAGATGAAGTGTTTTTCTTCCCATAAATCTGAAAATACCATGAATTGCTGGATGAAATTTAGGACACGAAAATTTTTAAATATTTGATAATGTGCTATAATATTAAAAGAACCCAGTTTATACGTATTATGCCATGGGGATTATATCTAGGGGTGTTGATTGGATTTGCTTGCTTAATGCAGCCCACTAATTAGATAGGGATGAATTAAATTTTTATAAATTTAGAATGGACTTAAGCTAAAAAATTTTTATATAATCTTAAATAAGATTGAGTGAGAATTACTCTTCAATCTAATCCGAACTTGCTTCAATTGGACTCAATCCGGTTTGATCCAAATAAATACTTAATTTATATAAATTATTTATATATTTATATCTTTTATCTTCTATCTTGTTAGATTATGTGTTAGAATAGTATCGAAATTATAAAGATTTAGGGTTAATTCAACAAATATTAATTAAAAAATATCATAAATATTCTCTTATCTTTAAATTTTTGTTTGACTTGATCCGAGATAATTAATATGGTACAATCCCATCTTAAACTAATTTCATAGAGCTGGATTAGATCAAGAAAATCCAACTTGGGACGGTTTTGGGGTGGGTTCAGGTTGAGGTATTTAGGGGTTGGGTTGGATCAGAGTACGGCAGCCTTCCTCGTACCAGAGACAAGTAGCCACCATCCTCCCCTGTCAAAAGAAAAAAAAGAAATATTTCATGTATAATAGAAATTCTTCAGAAGACGGCATCAAATACCGTATTTAAATGAGATTAGGTCGACAGAGAGGAGGGGGAAGAGGAGGAGATGGTGCGGAAGGCGAAGGTAGAGTTCGATGAGAGGCCACCGGACGACTTCGATCCGAGCAACCCGTACGGGGATCCGGTGGCGATGCTGGAGTACAGGGAGCATCTGGTGAGGGAGAAGTGGATTCAGATCGAGACGGCCAAGATCATCCGCGAGCGCCTCCGCTGGTGCTACCGCATCGAGGGCGTCAACCACCTCCAGAAGTGCCGCCACCTCGTCCAGCAGTACCTCGATGCTACCCGCGGCGTCGGCTGGGGCAAGGACGCCCGCCCCCCCGATCTCCACGGTGCCCCACCCCTTTTCTTTCCGTCTTCTTTATCCGATCCTTTTCTTTTCGTTTCTTGTTTCCCCTCATCGATCTATTTGTTTATCTATTATTGAATTGGAATTTGTTGTTTTTTCTAGGTCCCAAGAAGGATTCTGAGTAGGTCCGTTTGGGGCATTTGAGGTGATCCGACTGCCCTTCTCATTGGTTGATTTTTTTGTTTCTTTAAAGTTGATTTTTTTTTTCTCTTTTTTTTGAATTTTGCATTTTATCATTTATCTTGAGATATGCGGGTCTTGTTTCGACATAAATTAGGGTTTTTTCCTTCTCATTGTAAAGGTGGAGGTGGTGTCCTGGAATCTAAAATCTGTGTGATCGATGTTTTAGGCATGTATAAACGGTTTGGTTTCTCTGGTGTTAATTCATTACAAATGAGATATATTTTTTTCTTAAAAGAGCGGCGCATTTCTAATTTTGATTAATGAAAAATTAGATTTTTTTTTTTAAAAATTCCCCTTAAAAGAGCCGTAATTTGGGTGATAGACGTTATTGAAATGAGATTTATTATTGACAAATTGACTTCACAAAGGGGGTATTAGCACTGATTTCCCAAATGATTTACTTAAGTGCGTTGGAGGGGTATAGCGTCAAGCGAATGGCAGATTGTTTTTTGTTTGGTATGCTGGGTTGCAACCTCAATCTGTGTTATATCGAATGTACATTGGAAAAGTTCGGGGAAGTACAGAGAAACTTGGAGCCTAAATAATCTTGTTAGTTGGGAGACTGAGTAGATATTCAAAAAACGGGGTAAAAAGGATGGAGGTTTTCGAGCAATAGAGTTGATGGAATATGATTCAATGGGAAAGCAACAGCAGCATATTAGCATGGTGGTATCTATACTTGAAAGAATAGTTTCATCCATATGCAGCAATTTGGGTTCATATCTTGACCCCCTTTCTTTTTATGTGGAAGGCTAAACAGATTGCGTCTTCCAAAAGATCCTGGCAAAATATCGTTCATTGCAATGCTTACAACTCCATCTCCAAGCATTGATTTATTCAAATATGGACATAGTTAGCAGATCTTAGCATTATATTATTCAACAAGGTTATGTGACACCATTGATGAATAGAAAAACTGCTTGTTTTTTGGTTTATTATTGACCAAAAATGAAGGTGGCATGCTAGCATTGTGCATAACCTTTTCATATGTTATGTAGGGACCTCCTGAACTTCAATGTGACATGAAATTTTTGGTTTGAGGTATAAGAGATTCTCTATGAGGCTCACTTTTGCTTATGGTGAACGCAAACAGATGAGAAGGATTGACTATGATGTCTCCGATAGAATTGAAGCAAGATGGATGAAGTGAAAAATGTGCTATTAACGTGCTGTACCATCAAAATGTCACATGTTATAAAAATAAGACCAGCTTTGTTTTATAGGTGAATGTTTGAAGATGCGGAGGGCCCATAACCGTTATCTTGCTAGAGGTAAAGATGTTGAGGCAGATGACTTACTATACTTGGTGATGGTTGGGGTAGCATTAGTTTATTCTAGTATATAAGGCAAACTTCCCCAAAGCTCCAGTATGTGAGACGTCATCTGTTGGATGCATCTCCTATTTATTCCTTTTGTTTTCCTTCTCTCTTTTCTGCATGAGAGCAGTCCCCACGAGTAAAAGAGTCCTGCTAGAGAACCTAATTGGAATTTGGGAACACTTAGGGTCTGTTTGGATGGTTGGGCCCAAGATCTTATGGGATTCGTGGCCCAACCATAAAAAATATTAGATTATAAGTAGGTCAGGCCCTATATTTATAAGTACTTAGAATCATTTTTGAGTGGGTTGGCCCGGATCCTATAGGAAGAAAAAAATGACCTCAGCAGGTCATTTTTGCTGAGGTCATTTTTTTCTCCCTATGAGATTCGGGTCAGTCCATTCAAAAAATGGTTCTGGATACTTGTAAACAAATGGCCTGACCTGCTTATAGTCCATTATTTTTTATGTTCGGGTCACGAATCCTATAGGATTTTGAGCCGAACCATCCAAACAGACCCTTAAGAGGTTCTGGTAGATGGTTTTCTATCTTTTTACTGCATGATGGGGCCTACACAAGAAAGATCTGGATCTGTTTCCTCTCCCGCTCTTCCTCCTTTCTTGGTCACACTTGCATTGCACATGCAATATTCTAGTGTGGATAACAGAAACTTTCTTTAGGTAGCTTATACATGTTTAACCTAGGCCTGGAGAATCTATATTAATGTAGCCGCATATAGCTGAGCCTGGATGAATGATAAGGTTTGTCACTGCCTACACACTATGTGGACACTCGATCATGGCTATAATAAACATTGTGATTGATAGCACAATTGATAGTCACTGCATATATCCTGTACTTGGGTCCAACACCTTTACTGGTTGAAGATTTCCCCAACCATGTAACTGTACTGTCTCTTTAATGTATTTCTCCAGCATCAATGTATTGTAAGGTAATTTGTCATGATTTTGAGTTTTTCCCAATTAGAACTGTTTATTGCATTGCGGTAATTGTTATATTCATTATCAGTTTCAATAGGAGAATATTGTAATCCAGTATTTGCTGTTGAAATGCTGAAAAGTGCTGTTAACTTATCACTTGCCTCAAAATTAAACACAAACCAAGTTTGCATCGACATGTAAATGAGAATATAATTTCTTGTCATTTTCTACCTGCAGGTGATCAGTCTCGGTAAATTAAAAGTGAGGGAGCTAAGTTTCCAGTGCCTACTCATCGTTAGCTGGTTTGCTTTGTTCAAATTATGCACCTGTAGTCCCTCAGCAGGGGTCAATTCTTGTTTTTCAATAATGAACATCATGGAGAATATACAGCGTTCTCTCATATACCATTGTTCCCTGATGTTTAACAATGAGGTACTCAGACGAAGGTTGCTTTATACGTGTGACTCCATATGTGCTTGTTTTATGTGGAAAGCTACTGACCAGGTTCCTATAATGCTATAAGCATGCCAGTATCTTACTGTAGTAGGAGTGAGGACAGCAATTGATTGATCTAATCAGATCAGCAAAATGGCAACTCTTTGAAGTTACTCCGGCATCCATCACCAAGGTTTGTGGAACTGACACGGCTGATTCACAAAAGATCAGGTGAATCTAATAACAAGTAAATCTGATTTTTGGAGTGGATTAATTAGTCAGGGGTACCATGACTAAAGTTTCACATTTAGAATTCTAAAGATCTCATCAAATTACCAAACAAAAGAAATTAGTATAAAGTCATGTTTATATAAAAAAAAAATCAGTTTATACTTAACGTATAAGATTGATGTAGTCTTATGTGATATATCAACCTTTGGCATCAGTGAAAATTATTTACACGATCTCTTCACTTTAATTCCATTGCATGGAATTCAAACATTTTAACGCTTTATGTACGATGATCATGTAGTTGACTATTAATGAATAACTTTTATATCATCCTCATTCTGACAACATCCTAGAAATCACTCAACCTACAGAACTTTGCTATGTAGGTAATCTTTATTATCACCTCATTTGTTACTACATTAAACTATTTCACACACTTGTTCATGCAAAACCATTGCATGTCTCCACCAGAAAACGATGTATTTAATGAAACATATTCATTCG
>NC_025996.2:11386739-11392654 GCF_000442705.2 Elaeis guineensis | reverse complement strand
TATTACCATTTTTCTCTTTTATTTACTTCTTTTATATCATTTTTTTAATTTAATTTATAATTTTTATAATTTAAAATTATAATTTTAGTTTTCTTTCATTTTTATCTTTTTGACATTCTATTACATATTTTTTTTCTTTATTTAAAATATTTTTTAAAAAATTATATTTAAATTAATTTAGTTATTTAAAATGTTATTTTTTATTTCAATTACAATTATAATTTTTATTTCTTCAAATTGAAAATTATAAATTTTGTTTTTCAATTAGAATTATAATTTCTATTTTTCCTTTTTTTTGGGATATTTTTTAGTTTTTTAAAATATTTTTTTTCTTTTCTTGAGATAATTTTTTAAAAAATATTTTGAAATGGACAATGTAATTTGAAATTATATTTTTTATTTGAATTAAAGTTAAAATTCTTATTTTTTAAAAAATTTAATTTATAAATTTCTTTTTTTCATATTTTTTTCCTCATTTTTTTACTTTTTTATGCATTTATTTTTTTATCAAATTTTACTTCAAATTAAAATTTTAATTTTTTATTCAAATTTATAATTATATTATTTTTTTATTTTTTTCATTTCTTTCTGTTTTTATGAAATTTTTTTAGACTTTTTTTTGAATATTTTTTAAATAAATTAATTTAATTTGAGAAAGTAATTTGAAATGATATTTTTATTTTAATTAATTTTTAAAAAAAAAAATTAAAATTTAAAATTATAATTCTTATTTTTTTTGATTTTTTTTAAAATTTTAATTTTTTAATGGTACTTTTTATTTTTTTAAATTTTTTTTAAATATTTTTTAAAAAAATAATTCGATAAAAAAATCATCTAAAATTATTTTTTATTTGAATTACAAATTTAAATTTTTATATTTTAAATTTCAATCAAAATTAAAATTTTAATTTATTTATTAACTTAAAATTTTAAATTTTATTTTTTTTCATTTTTTTTTGATTTTTTTTTTTTATGAGAAAAATAAAATCGCCATTCAAAATGATGTTTTTAAAAACGTCATTTTAAATGACGTTTCTTTTTTTTTTTTTTCCAGCGTGCCATTGTGGAAAAAAAGAGGTGACGTTGAAGGGGGAAAAATGTCATTCAAAATGACATTTTTTTTATATTATTTTGATAAAAAAATAAAAAATAAATAAAAAAAATTAGATTTTAAATTATTTTTATAATTAATTTTTTTTTTATATTATCCTAGAAAAGAGCTCCGGTTTTGGGGTGGGTTCAGGTTGACGTATTTAGGGGGTGGGTTGGATCAGAGTACGGCAGCCTTCCTCGTATCAGAGACAAGTAGCCACCATCCTCCCCTGTCAAAAGAAAAAAAGAAATATTTCATGTATAATAGAAATTCTTCAGAAGACGGCATCAAATACCGTATTTAAATGAGATTAGGTCGACAGAGAGGAGGGGGAAGAGGAGGAGATGGTGCGGAAGGCGAAGGTAGAGTTCGATGAGAGGCCACCGGACGACTTCGATCCGAGCAACCCGTACGGGGATCCGGTGGCGATGCTGGAGTACAGGGAGCATCTGGTGAGGGAGAAGTGGATTCAGATCGAGACGGCCAAGATCATCCGCGAGCGCCTCCGCTGGTGCTACCGCATCGAGGGCGTCAACCACCTCCAGAAGTGCCGCCACCTCGTCCAGCAGTACCTCGATGCTACCCGCGGCGTCGGCTGGGGCAAGGACGCCCGCCCCCCCGATCTCCACGGTGCCCCACCCCTTTTCTTTCCGTCTTCTTTATCCGATCCTTTTCTTTTCGTTTCTTGTTTCCCCTCATCGATCTATTTGTTTATCTATTATTGAATTGGAATTTGTTGTTTTTTCTAGGTCCCAAGAAGGATTCTGAGTAGGTCCGTTTGGGGCATTTGAGGTGGTCCGACTGCCCTTCTCATTGGTTGATTTTATTTGTTTCTTTAAAGTTGATTTTTTTTTTCTCTTTTTTTTTGAATTTTGCATTTTATCATTTATCTTGAGATATGCGGGTCTTGTTTCGACATAAATTAGTGTTTTTTCCTTCTCATTGTAAAGGTGGAGGTGGTGTCCTGGAATCTAAAATCTGTGTGATCGATGTTTTCGGCATGTATAATCGGTTTGGTTTCTCTGGTGTTAATTCATTACAAATGGGATATATTTTTTTCTTAAAAGAGCGGCGCATTTCTAATTTTGATTAATGAAAAATGAGATTTTTTTTTAAAAAAAATTCCCCTTAAAAGAGCCGTAATTTGGGTGATAGACGTTATTGAAATGAGATTTATTATTGACAAATTGACTTCACAAAGGGGGTATTAGCACTGATTTCCCAAATGATTTACTTAAGTGCGTTGGAGGGGTATAGCGTCAAGCGAATGGCAGATTGTTTTTTGTTTGGTATGCTGGGTTGCAACCTCAATCTGTGTTATATCAAATGTACATTGGAAAAGTTCGGGGAAGTACAGAGAACCTTGGAGCCTAAATAATCTTGTTAGTTGGGAGACTGAGTAGATATTCAAAAAACGGGGTAAAAAGGATGGAGGTTTTCGAGCAATAGAGTTGATGGAATATGATTCAATGGGAAAGCAACAGCAGCATATTAGCATGGTGGTATCTATACTTGAAAGAATAGTTTCATCCATATGCAGCAATTTGGGTTCATATCTTGACCCCCTTTCTTTTTATGTGGAAGGCTAAACAGATTGTGTCTTCCAAAAGATCCTGGCAAAATATCGTTCATTGCAATGCTTACAACTCCATCTCCAAGCATTGATTTATTCAAATATGGACATAGTTAGCAGATCTTAGCATTATATTATTCAACAAGGTTATGTGACACCATTGATGAATAGAAAAACTGCTTGTTTTTTGGTTTATTATTGACCAAAAATGAAGGTGGCATGCTAGCATTGTGCATAACCTTTTTCATATGTTATGTAGGGACCTCCTGAACTTCAATGTGACATGAAATTTTTGGTTTGAGGTATAAGAGATTCTCTATGAGGCTCACTTTTGCTTATGGTGAACGCAAACAGATGAGAAGGATTGACTATGATGTCTCCGATAGAATTGAAGCAAGATGGATGAAGTGAAAAATGTGCTATTAACATGCTGTACCATCAAAATGTAACATGTTATAAAAATAAGACCAGCTTTGTTTTATAGGTGAATGTTTGAAGATGCGGAGGGCCCATAACTGTTATCTTGCTAGAGGTAAAGATGTTGAGGCAGATGACTTACCATACTTGGTGATGGTTGGGGTAGCATTAGTTTATTCTAGTATATACGGCAAACTTCCCCAAAGCTCCAGTATGTGAGACGTCATCTGTTGGATGCATCTCCTATTTATTCCTTTTGTTTTCCTTCTCTCTTTTCTGCATGAGAGCAGTCCCCACGAGTAAAAGAGTCCTGCTAGAGAACCTAATTGGAATTTGGGAACACTTGGGGCCTGTTTGGATGGTTGGGCCCAAGATCTTATGGGATTCGTGGCCCAACCATAAAAAATATTGGATTATAAGTAGGTCAGGCCCTATATTTATAAGTACTTAGAATCATTTTTGAGTGGGTTGGCCTGGATCCTATAGGAAGAAAAAAATGACCTCAGCAGGTCATTTTTGCTGAGGTCATTTTTTTCTCCCTATGAGATTCGGGTCAGTCCATTCAAAAAATGGTTCTGGATACTTGTAAACAAATGGCCTGACCTGCTTATAGTCCATTATTTTTTATGCTCGGGTCACGAATCCTATAGGATTTTGAGCCGAACCATCCAAACAGACCCTTAAGAGGTTCTGGTAGATGGTTTTCTATCTTTTTACTGCATGATGGGGCCTACACAAGAAAGATCTGGATCTGTTTCCTCTCCCGCTCTTCCTCCTTTCTTGGTCACACTTGCATTGCACATGTAATATTCTAGTGTGGATAACAGAAACTTTCTTTAGGTAGCTTATACATGTTTAACCTAGGCCTGGAGAATCTATATTAATGTAGCCGCTTATAGCTGAGCCTGGATGAATGATAAGGTTTGTCACTGCCTACACACTATGTGGACACTCGATCATGACTATAATAAACATTGTGATTGATAGCACAATTGATAGTCACTGCATATATCCTGTACTTGGGTCCAACACCTTTACTGGTTGAAGATTTCCCCAACCATGTAACTCTACTGTCTCTTTAATGTATTTCTCCAGCATCAATGTATTGTAAGGTAATTTGTCATGATTTTGAGTTTTTCCCAATTAGAACTGTTTATTGCATTGCGGTAATTGTTATATTCATTATCAGTTTCAATAGGAGAATATTGTAATCCAGTATTTGCTGTTGAAATGCTGAAAAGTGCTGTTAACTTATCACTTGCCTCAAAATTAAACACAAACCAAGTTTGCATCGATATGTAAATGAGAATATAATTTCTTGTCATTTTTTACCTGCAGGTGATCAGTCTCGGTAAATTAAAAGTGAGGGAGCTAAGTTTCCAGTGCCTACTCATCGTTAGCTGGTTTGCTTTTGTTCAAATTATGCGCCTGTAGTCCCTCAGCAGGGGTCAATTCTTGTTTTTCAATAATGAACATCATGGAGAATATACAGCGTTCTCTCATATACCATTGTTCCCTGATGTTTAACAATGAGGTACTCAGACGAAGGTTGCTTTATACGTGTGACTCCATATGTGCTTGTTTTATGTGGAAAGCTACTGACCAGGTTCCTATAATGCTATAAGCATGCCAGTATCTTACTGTAGTAGGAGTGAGGACAGCAATTGATTGATCTAATCAGATCAGCAAAATGGCAACTCTTTGAAGTTACTCCGGCATCCATCACCAAGGTTTGTGGAACTGACACGGCTGATTCACAAAAGATCAGGTGAATCTAATAACAAGTAAATCTGATTTTTGGAGTGGATTAATTAGTCAGGGGTACAATGACTAAAGTTTCACATTTAGAATTCTAAAGATCTCATCAAATTACCAAACAAAAGAAATTAGTATAAAGTCATGTTTATATATAAAAAAAAATCAGTTTATACTTAACGTATAAGATTGATGTAGTCTTATGTGATATATCAACCTTTGGCATCAGTGAAAATTATTTACACGATCTCTTCACATTAATTCCATTGCATGGAATTCAAACATTTTAACGCTTTATGTACGATGATCATGTAGTTGACTATTAATGAATAACTTTTATATCACCCTCATTCTGACAACATCCTAGAAATCACTCAACCTACAGAACTTTGCTATGTAGGTAATCTTTATTATCACCTCATTTGTTACTACATTAAACTATTTCACACACTTGTTCATGCAAAACCATTGCATGTCTCCACCAGAAAACGATGTATTTAATGAAACATATTCATTCGATCGTACATGCATTGATTAAAGTGGTACATATATTATCTGAGCGCAAGAACGAGTCACTGGATGTCCGTATATTCAAAGGCTTCTGAATAAACATCTAAAGCCATCATCTTCTTCTGTCGTTCTTTTCTCCTTTCTCTGTTCTGTTGTTTCCTCACCCAATAATCTCTGTCCACGCTTTTACAATCAAAGTGGAATCTCACAAAAATCCGCCTTTCTTTTTCAAGCACATCGTACCCTATTTTATATATATATATATATATATCCATCATCTTCTTCTGTCGTTCTTTTCTCCTTTCTCTATTCTGTTCTTTCCTCACCCAATAATCTCAGTCCACCCTTTTACAATCAAGGTGGAATCTCACAAAAATCCGCCTTTCTTTTTCAAGCACATCGTACCCTATTTTATATATATATATATATATATATATATATATATAAAAGAAGCGTATCATATGAGGGAAATGGTTTAATATGAGAGATGAGAGGAGTGGCTTAATATGAAAAATGAGATGATATAATAATAATCTTTGGATCCACATCAACAATTCAGATAAGAAC
>NC_025996.2:11224239-11379239 GCF_000442705.2 Elaeis guineensis | reverse complement strand
TGGTCAATTAAGCTAGCCACCTCCTGCCATAGATTTCTTCTCTCTTTATACTTAGTGCTTGTATGTACACTAAACAAAAGCCAAGTAGAACCATTCATTTTAGTAATGACAATGATAGCTTGTGAGTACAATAACGAAAAATATCCATAGAAGCAACACCGGCTTTCCAAGCAACAATGATTTCCCTTGACAAGTCCTGCAACTCCACAGCATAGAACCCCCAACTAGGTGGGAACCGATAACGGATGCAAGCCAGGCTGGGACCAGATAGTCTAGTCTTCATAAGCACACATAGCTTAGGATTATGTTACTACATTATTCCCCTAAAAGTTGAGTGTGAGGATGGCTTCCCCGCACTCTTGACATTCCAAAATAGCATCTTCATTGATAACTAGTAATGGGAGAAAGGCAAGCCCTAAGAAAACTCAGTTGGAGTGCCACCAGCATCCAACTTCCTCTCCTTATCTTGTCCTAAGCCCTCTTGGCCACCCATGGCTTGCAATGCCATTTTAAGGTGGCTCACAACCACCTCATTGCCCAAGCAATCCCCTTCCATCAAAGCCTTTGATTTGCTCCCAAGATCACCCCCACTGGCTAATACTTCAACATCGAGGAGGGTACACCAACGGCTGGGGGTAGCACTGGCCTTTGAAGTTTTTCTCCTGGCCAAGACCTCCCAACCGCCTCTGCTTAATGCTTGACTGCTCCCTCCCCTTCCGAGCCTAACATGGAAGGTGGCTGGTCAAGGCCTCGGTCACCGTCCCGGAGCTCTCAATAGTGTCACCTCTAGTTGGTGCGGATAGCGGGTGGTGATTGCTGGACCCTCCAGCCGACAAGAGGTCTTCCTCCTTCATGAGAACATGGGCACAGAGATCATGCCCCCTCCAACATTTTTCAGCCTACTTCTTTTTCAACCCAATGTTTAAGTCCACCTCAAGAGGCCCGACAGACTTAAGTCAACAGCTCGACTTGTGGCCCTATAAGTAGATCAGCCAGGCTCCTAGCCCGCTTCTAAGATAGTCCACCAGCATCAAACATATAATGGTCTTTTGGGCTTTGGTTTTCCTCTTGGCCCACCACCATATTTTCCTAACCTGGGCCTAGATCGGTCAACACCTAGAACCTAGACCCCGACTCGGCCACCTCGACTCGGCCTGATCCCAAATCACTCCTGGGCTTCTCTAGTGATCACCACTAGGCAAACTTGGTTGACTTCTACCAACCATCAGAATCCAGTGGTGATCCAGGCAAACTCTCCCTCTATCTTGATAAGTTCGGGCGAGAGGGAGAAGATCTTGGACCCGAGGAATCCAAGTTGGAATCAGCCACCTTCCTCGATTTGGTCGGACCCTTAGATGACCGAGATTGCTGGATCCGAGATGTTGCTACCCATGACTAGGGTTGAAACTGGGCTCAAGCTGATCCGAGGCCCATCAGCTTTGGCTTCGGGCTAAGCCCAAAACAGTTCAGGCCAAGCTTGAGCCTAAATGTAGGATCCATTTATCTTTTGAATTGGGCTCAGGCTTACCTTTGGTCTGGCTCGGGCCTAAGCCTGAACTTCAGCCTAAATATCCAACTCGAGCCCAATTTTCTACTCAAATTGGTTTAACCCGATTCTAATTAATTAATGCTAACTAGTTTAGTCAATTAGATTGAAATATATTAGTCTTAAGGCTTTAAGTCATCGTTCGGTGTTCTAGACCTGAGACCTCCCAGATCCCAATGTTTCACTTCATCTCCCTCATGTTTCCCTACCAAAAAAAATAAAGCCTTAGCCCTTGGCCGCCTGGTACATGGCCACTGCCACCACAGTCGCCACCACCTCCTCCTGCACTACCAACGGAGATCCAAACAGAGTATGCGGCGACGGTGGCGGCAATCAAGGCAAACTCATAGTGATTGATGGAGGAGCAGGTGTGGCCGATCAATAGGCTTGGGGAGGATGGTTGTGGGTGGGCGCTCCAGCGGCAGCGGCTAGATATGACGGTGGCTATGCGGGTGCAGTTGGGGGGATCGACATGGGTGGCAGCATGGGAGGGGGACGTGGTGGGTGCAGCATTGCCGCGATGAAGGGGTTCTTGGAGTCAGCACTGATGATCTGAAAGGCCCGTCGAAGTCAATCCCTGAGACCTGGAGGGCCAAGATCATGCCTCGCCCATGCCATCAAGTGGCGGTCAACAGCTTCATCAATGGCCCTTTCATGTGGGTCGAGAGAGAGGGCGGGAGGCCTCCAACAAAGGAGACATGGAGGAGAGGATCTATATGATGGCGGTCATCGGAGAGGGACTTGAGGTAGAGCTTGGAAGAGCACCCAACGATTGCTAATGGAGTCGAGGGCGGCGGGGCGGTGAGCTTCGAGTGGAGCTCAGTGAAGCCAAAGCGAAGGAAGGCCGTTAGGCTCGGGCCAGCCCAATTGGGCTCGGACGGTTGTTTCCCAAAATAATCGGCCTAAGCTCGAAAAAAATTTTCAGACTATGGCTCGACCCAGTTCTAGCCCTACCGACAGCCCAAGCCGCAATTGGACGACAGTGATCAGTTCATAGCCATCCGCCACTCCACCGTCCACAGCCATAAGGGAGATATAAAAGTTCTCCGATTGCAATGATCACCCCCCACTTTCTGTTTCCTTCGATCGGTAGTGGTAGTCATCGTCAATGTGATCCAGCCAACCACACTGATAACAGACAGTCAAAATATTTCCATAAACAAAATTTGCCAAAAGATGCCCCTATGCCCCCAGATCGAAAACCCCAGCTTTAAGGGTTCCAACAAATTAAGCTTAATTTATTTAATAAATAAATTTAGATAAATTGATTCATTTTCAATCCAAATCTATCTATGTCAATTTCGAATATGCTTAAAATGGGTAGATTGAGATCAAAGCATAAATTGCCATCCTTAGCTAGTAGGTTTGATGCGATGGACTCTAAGATTCATAAACAATATTATGTTTTAGGTGGCGCACAAGAGGCCTCTCAAAGAGCTGCTTTCATATCTTAAGAGATTCTTTGTGCACCATGAACATTATAGAAAATCTGCCGTAAAACGCATCGCTTTACATGATTGATCCACGTAGCCACCACTTTTCAATACGCATTTAATGCCTGCAATTCTGCTTTTTCGTTTAAAAATTTTATATAACGAAAGCATTTCTATTCTTTGAAAAAATTATGACATCCTATGTATATTAAGACTTCCTACACATAGAATATCATAATATGATCTAAAAAATTATAACATCCTATGACATATTATGACATCATATGTCAAATTATGATTTCTTACATGCAGAATGTCCTAATATGATCCAGAATTCCTAATATAGATGGGAATTTTTGCCTAACCACTTTGCAACGTGCATTTAATGTCTACAGTTCCACTTTTTTTGTTTAAAAATTTTAGCACTTTAAAAATTATGACATCCTATATCTAGATGTCATAATATAGATATAAATGTCATAATTTTTTTTAAAAAATAAAAATATTTTATCGTTCAAAATTTTCAAATCAAAAAATGAAACTACGAACATTAAATCAAAAAATAAACTACGAACATTAAATGCACATTGAAAAATGACGGCCATATAGACCAATCACATAAAATGATACACTTTACATCAAATTTTTTCAACACTGCCCGCAGTGCACAAAAAATTTTGTCGGATCTTAAATTTGCGATGGTACCATGGTCAGGGCCCAAAGTTACAATAACCAACATTTAGGGCCCAAGAAAACAACAATCATCACCCACCTCTATCTTGACTATTTTAAGATCAACTTCATGTTCCTCATCGGCCAAGCATTCAGGGATGCTTCCAACATAGATTGCTTTAACCTTCAAGGACGCCACAACATGAACCTCTGGAATGAAAAGAAATGAAAGCTATAATAAACAACGATACTAACGTAGAACACTTTTTTCCATGTCAGAAAACACACTTGACATGTCTTACTACAAACAACTTCATCCATTCTCAGATGCAAGGTATCCCGCATCTCTCAACGTGCAGCGATACATCTCATCTTGTCTATAGCTTCTACTGGCATAAACCAGAGCACGAGGCACCGATCAATGAAGTGGTGCTGCATGGGAGAAGCATTTATATTAAAACACATTTATAGTAAATAATGACGGATGCAACTTCGCATATAGAACATTAATATAGCCCATGGACAAGAGGCCACCACATGGTAGCCATCTGAAGGCAAAAATGAGTCACTGGATGCCTGTACATGATTGTCATTTACTTTGCATGTAAAGGCCAAGAGTTCCAGGTACCAAAATTCAGCTGTTACCATAGCTTTAGACCAGCGAGGGCATTCACACAGCGCAACCCATATTTACCTTCGAGTCCAAAAGAACTGCATTGGCTTGATATCACTGTTTGGGGTCAGAAGAAAGAAGTCCCATTTGTTCGGTAAGATTCTCCATATTCTGTGCACCATCCCACCCATGCTCTGGTCCTGGTTGCATGTCCTTTGTTTCCTGTATGCTCGACTCAGCCTCTTCCGTCTCTCCTGTTAGAGGACTAGCTGAAAGAAATTGTTCCCAAAATGAATCAATAATGCCTGGAAGCTTCTGATCCTCAGCCAAGATATCAATAATATTATCAACACACAACTCCGTTTCAATTGGAACTGCTGCCTCATCCACTACCGCCGTAAGAGGGTGATATACACGCTCTCTGGGTCAGGCATTGCAAAGTTCTCACTTGGAATGTCAACACCGTCATCAGGCATAATCCCTTCTAGTTCAGGAAATTCAGGAATATTCATATCCGATGGAGCAATGGAATCTGGAACTGCCGATAAAACATCCATATCAGGCAATTCATTGGTTGCAACCATATCTGTTACATCCCCAGAAGACTGAATCTCAGACAGAGCTGAAGATGAGCCAATTGCCGAGAACCCAGAGCTTGCAGGAACGTATGGAACCCCTGAATTAGGAGGGACCTCTGCAAGGGTCACTCCAGAATTCAGACTTGAAGAACTACTGTCAAATGCTCCAGATGAAGGGAAACTCTCTAATAAAATATTATCAGAGTTGCTAAAAGATTCCAGCCTAGGCTGAGATGAACCTATTTTCAAAATCTGCCTTAGCATTGCTTTCGCTGCTTCATTCATCTGAGGCTGATACTTGATTATCTGGCCATCAAGTGACGCACTATCACCACCCAAACTGCCTTCTTGCTTAGGCAACCTCCGTTTTTTGTTCCCTCCAGCTATGCGTCTGTTATTATCATTTTGCTCCACCAATTGAGCTAAAAAGCCTGGGCTTTGCATGGCTTTTGCCAAAAATGACATCATTTGTTGCTGCCGCTGTTCCATTCCTTGAAGGCGTTTACCTAAGGTCTGTAACTGATGATCTGTGGCTGCTGTTGCTGCCTCAGCCTGACCAGTTCCTGCATGAGTACATTCTTGTCCCTCTTCAGCCTCTCAATTTCTTCCTCCAACCCAAATTTCCCCACCTCAACACAAGCTGCAACCGAGGAATTCTGTGGTTGAGACTGCTGTGTTTGACTATGAGCATGAGAGGGTTTTCTCCTATTAATGGTCTTCAGCAGATCTTTTCGACCTCTCAAAAATCCCTCGTTAGCAAATTCCCAACGATCAGGATCAACTTTCCTGAAACCCTGCTCAAACAATGGCAACAATCACCAAATGAAAACAATTAAAAAATTCAGTATGAATGTTCCGTCAAACAGCTTTGCCATGTGCAAAAGACTTAATAAAACAAATTAAAAAAAATAAAGAATGAAAGAAAGAGACAGAGGGAACAAGGGAACACTTGCTCAGAGGCTGAGTATCAAATAATTAAGAACCAACAGCTGACATTGCTAAACCCGGTAACAAGCCAAGAAAAATTGATGGGAACAGTTGACATTGCTAAACCAACAGCTGACAGGTTGTTCCTTTTATCACTCACACCTTCAAGGTTGGCCAATGAAGACCGAAGAAAAGGACCCATCATATTTATTTTATATATATGCATCTATTTACAAATACTTTTACATTTTTTTAAATATCTCAAACTTTTCCTGGATTTTTCCCAAGTTCTGAATTTCACGACTTTGCTAAATTATTCCCAAAGACCAAACATGTGATGTCTATAATATTGTAAAAAAGTATACTTTTTCAAACCACCCACCAGCAAAAAAACAAAAAAGAAAAAAAGAATGGAATCCTAGCTCAACCCATGGATCAGTGGATCTCGTGGCTGCTATGATTATAAATTTTGTTAGCAAGATTTGCCAATGAAGACTGAAGAAAAGGACCCATGGTATTTATTTTATATACACGCATCTATTTACAAATAATTCTACATTTTTTTTGCATATCTCAAACTTTCCTGGATTTTTCCCAAATTCTGAATTTCACGACTTTGCCAAATTATTCCCAAAAACCAAACGTGTGGTATGTCTATAATACTGTGTTTTTGTTCAAAAGAGTATACCTTTTGAAAACCACCCACCAGCAAAAGAAAAAAAAGAAAAGAAAGAAAGAAAAAAGAAAAAACAATGGAATACTAGCTCAACCCATGGATCAGTGGATCTCGTGGCAACTATGATTATAAATTTTGTTAGCAATCAGCTCATCACACTAACAACTGACAGAGTCTTAAAAAAGGTAAAGAAAGGAATAAGGAAAAATTTTTCCTTCCTTTTGGTCAAAGAAACAATGACTGAATAAACCTGTAAAAACTGAGAGGAACCTAGAAAAAAAAAAAAAAAAGAAAATATCTACTGAAAGATAATATTAATAGTTAACAGATTATCATTACACAAAGGTATTACCAGGGGAAAAAGAATAAAAAAAGAAAAGGAAACTCATCCATCCAATCAAGCAAGTATGATGCCAGCCATATTAACCATATCCAGTGGAGCGGTACATATTAAAACAATCTTAACCACAGGCCTTCACTAGATAACTTATATTTGGTATCACATAAAGCCCTAGGGACTATTCTTCAACATATTTTATAGCCTCCGAAACTAATTGCTTCTCCTAGTGAAGTTTCAAACTCTTTATCCCACTTTCACGGCTCCAAGCAAAAGCACTGATGCTAAACAAGTCAATACGGCACCACCACCATGTCCCATTCCGGAAGTTGATTTTCCTTAAAACATTTTTTGACAACATATTTAATTTCTCACACATATAACTAAAAGTTGTCCATCATCCAGAAAAAATGCCCATGCCTGAGAATATTTCAATCCACTTAATAGTGCTAGTGTTTCTCTCTCCCTTTCCCATTTTTTCTTTGTTAATTATTTTCCACCTTTTATCTCCCTTTTTTTATATCCTTTCTTTTTTGTCAATGAAAGTGGTTAGGCTCTGCATAACCTTTTCCCAGAAAAAAAGGATAAAATATATAGAAAGTAATTTATTGATTCAAGACTCTAAAAAAACATTTGTACGAGATGTGTCCCTTCACTAATAAATTAACATGTAAATGATTATTTGAAATGTTGGATCTAAGTGAAAAAAACTTATTATTTTCTAAAACTAGTGGTGGTAGTCAAGGATTATTCAGGGCATTCAAGATTTTTCATATGAATTTTGATGAAGTGAAAGTAGATGAAGCTAGATATTTTAAATTAAGAACTTTCAACAGCACGCCCGGGATGCATGATGATAAAGTGTTCATTATTCATTCATTTTGCAACATTGTGATATATGGGCGTACCTATCCTAGTTTTTTTTTTAAATGTTTGCAATCAAGTGCCTGGCATAAGTTCCACGCATTCTATTAGTCTTTACACATGCCAATATTGCAAAACGTTATCTAAATTGGATCACTTTTGTTTGTTTGTCCTACAATTGCATGTCTAGGATGGTTCATTGCATTAAGCAGCTTTATCCAAAAACACAAAAAAGGATCTCATCGAGGGGATATCCTGCACAAGGATTTCTGATGTCGTGCAAACATTTGTTGCATTTATAGTTGGGTTAGAATAAAGTGCTCAAAGATCTTTAAAAGAGGTGGTGATGTGGATAGCTTCTGTCTTGTTGTTGGTGTTTGTCCTTTCATAAATTGTTTGTACATTGTGGCTTGTGGTACTACAGAAACAACACTAAGTAGCTTTCCAGAACTTGTTTTCTCTTCGCTCTCTTATATATCCAGACTTGAGATATGAAAAGCAATGCCTACAAAGGAGATTTCAGACAACACAAGGCACTTTGGGAAAAAGAACAGGAAATGAACTTAAGGATTAAAAGAAATGAAAGAACAAAAAGGGAATGAAAAAGAGGAAGAAGGCATAAGCAGGGATAATCATGAGGTTGGCTAAAAAGGGCAATTTAAAAGCTCAAGAATGATAACTGAAAATCAATGAGTTGCCTTTCTCTAATTTTCCAGGACTAGCTTTTAGACAGATTATGAACTATTAAAAAAGTTTCATCCACTCATATAAACTAAAACTAATCTAGCTTGACTCTTTTAAGGGAGTGCTTGGTTCGCGATCAGAATCGAATCGAAATGGGAATTGAAATGGCTTGAAATCAGAATCGTAATGGCCAAATCACCGGAAGCGGTTGGTTCGTGATCGAAATCGGAATCGGAATAAAAATTTGAATCCATAGAAGAGAGTAGGGATTGAGTTCTATATAGAATGAGTCGTTCCCATTCCAAATGGTTGGAATGAGAGTCACCCATTCCGATTCCGATTCCAGATCTCCACTCCCTCCAACCAAGCACCCCCTTAATGTGCTAGACAATGACCACTCTGCTCAAGTGATAGGGTGTCATTGCCACTATAAATGGGACAAGGTCACCATCCGACACACAAGAATCTACCGGTGCCTACTTGGAAAAAAAAGGGCTTTCAATAACCAAGAAGAGAGTTCTAATTACATGCTCATTTTTTTCATGTTCATACAAGTTTGTCCAAATTTTATCTTTTGGCTATAATATTCAAAATTTCTCATACTCTCAAAGAATCTAGTAGCATGTATTCCCAAATTTTATAATTTTTCTCGAAGAAGGGTTCCCCAAATACCAACTTATGAAGAAAAGCCATCCCAATTGTATTCATATTTCTATTGTTCAAATATATGACGAAATGCTTATAGTCCTTCTGATTTTGCAAGAAGTTCAAGGTAGTTCTCATTCCATAGGTAGAAGAACTTCAGGAAATTAATTAAAACTCTCATTAGATGATCTAGATCTGATTTTAGAACAGAATAAAGGTAACATCTCCTCCCAAAAACAAATAAAGGTAAAGATGGCAATGTTAATGGTTATGCAATATTGGTTGGAGCGGAACCACCAAGTTTCATCAGATGAAAATATCGTTTTAAGTAAATCATATTATTTTGGGACCTTTGGATGCATCATTTTGGCAGTTTGCAATGTAACAATCATATTTTTATAAAGAAAACAAAAAATCATTCGATTTGACCACATAAATTTCCAAAACTGGCCAATGTTTTGGATAAGTTTCAGAGAAGATCAAGACTTTTCATTTTCGTTTTCATGTTCCCAATGGAACTTCAAACCACGATATAGACAAATCACAGCCAAGTAAGTACAGAAGCAAGGAGGGGAAAAAAAAATGAAGTACACATAGAAAATCAAAGAAAAGAACTGAACGTGAGACTTGCTTTTCATTTTTTTTTCCTTTTGGAAAAAAAAAATCATCTAGCACCAATATAGAAGCCCATTGATTATGCAAAGTCAATTTTACTGGTTCTGGTGGTATTTCACTCATAGGAATTGTAGTGATAGTTCAATTATTTTACATATTCTGCCAGGGCGAAATTCTATCACCCTTTACTTGGAGAATTTGAAATTAGTATAAATGACATAAAACAAGAAATGTAAGATTTGAATAAACAATGAAAGAGAAGAAATCCCTTCTTGTGTGTTGAGTCTTCTATAATTTACTCTTGATAACAGCTGGACAGACAATTCAAGTATGCAGAACTTTACTGACTTGGTATAACTGCAAAAATAACAGGCTAAACTTGATGATTGCAAGATGACAGGGCTATTTTGCATGAATAACACAATCGAGGCACAAAAATATTGGAGGAGCAAACTAACAATGTGTTCAATTGTCTTGGAGATGAAACAGGGAGACTATATGAGCCACTGAACAACTGGAAATACTGCAGGAGAACTAGCTAGTTACAAACATCATAGCGCAAATATCATTGAAGAGGACTGCTTCAGTCACAGGTTATCATGGCAATTATGTCAAACAGAAAAACAATTTATGTCAATTTTATGTTTTTCACGTTAATCCGTGTAATTTGGATTTACTGAGAACTAGAGGTAAAGCGGCATGAAGATGTTATGATTGGTCTAGCATTACTTAGAAGCAATAGATTAAAACTTAAGTTGAATAAGAACAATCAAGTTTTAATCTCAGTAAGAGTCTAGGTTATATTTAAGAGGAATTATAGGTTGGTCATAATTAATAAATCCTTAGTATAAAAGTTAGAAGTACTGAATCAATGAAATATTGGATTCATCGTAGAAAGCCTCTTTTGCCTGTTAAAGCTCTCAATTCCAATGTGGTAAATGAACTATCCAATATACAACGTTTTTTCTTAACAAAAATCACCTCTCTTTCTTCCTGTTCTCTTTCATCTTCTCTTCCCCTCTTATTTCTCATCTTCTTTTTCCTTCCAAAGTTTGTTCCCCCTTCCATTATTTTACTCTCTTCCTTTATTTGTCCTCCTCCTCCTTCCCTTTCTTTTGCATCTTTTCTTTCTCTTTGTCATTGTTTCTTGCTTAATAAATTAGAAATCAACTCACAAAATCTGATTTTCCCCTTGTTACATTTACCTTCTCTTCAAAATCTTCTTCTTCCAAGATTCTTCTCTTTGTTTAAAATTTCAAATCAACTATAAATTCGTCATCAAATTGATTTTCTATAAGTTCAGACTCAATCATAAACAAAGTTCACTCACATTCTTAAGCCCTGACCACCACTCGCACCTTAAGCCCTAGATTCACCTTACCCCTCCAAAACAAGTTCCAGTTCTTTGTCTCCTAGAAACCCTTCTAATCAATAACACAAGTCATCCTGTTTATATCACAGAACAGGAAAGAGGTTGATAATTGCTGACCAGAAGTGCAAAGTGGAGTTCCCAGTAATATAATCAAATAGCAATATTTAACATTCCAATCTTTTTTTTTATGACTGTAACAGAGGAAATGAAGTATCCTTTGCAGCAACCATTTTTCCTCAGACGTAGTGAAGTTTCCAAAGTTAACAAAGAACAGCATTTGTAGCTCACGTCCTCTCCTCTTTTCCCCTGCATTTTTCTCCAATCTGTTCTTACTTTATCCCTACAACTGAAATGGATCTCATCGTTGGTACTCTTCATACATCACCCAACACCTCGCATCCACCATGCCATATTCAGTGCATTCTAGAAACCTCCTTCATTCCATATTTATCATCAAATCACGATCCCCATCAAGAAATACAACAATCCCACTCCAGTATCAAGTTACCATATTTTATAAACCAATGGAGAATCCACATTATTTACCACTTCGAGACAAAAAAAAGTTATAGCAAAAGGACACGAGGACAGGAAATCAAGAGCTACCCTACAATATTTACGGATTGGAGAATCTCAAGACGCTGAAGCCGCTCGCAATCGAAAGAAGGAAGGAAAGAGGAAAGATGGGGGGAGGAGATGGATGAAGCGCGTACATAGGTGTTTAGTTGGCGGACGAAGCTGGAGAAATTATTGTGCTTGAAGTACTTAGGGAGGAGGTCTCGGGCAAACTCAGGCGTGTTCCACACCACGAAGCTGTTGTTCGCCGGTCCCCACGATACGATCGCGTCCGTCGCCGGGTCGTCCACCATCTCGTACGTCTTGCTCAAGAACGGAGGCGGCAAGTTCGCGTTCAGGTTCGGGTTCGCGCTTGTCGCCGCCGCCGCCGCCGCGGCCCCTCCTCCCCCGCCGGCGCCGTCCATCCCTCTTCCGGTCCCCTCCCGTCCCGCAAACCTCACGGCGACCGAGCCGCGCCCATCCGATCTTACATCTTACAACAAACGACCAAAAATTAGGGGCTTTTAGAAATCGAATTCGATCTCGGAGAACGAAGACGGAGAGGGCGGTGGGGACGACGAGGAGGGCAGAGGCGATTCGAGGGCTTCTCGAGTGACTTCCGCATGGGAACCGGCGCTTCCAAAGAGGCCTTTTAAAACCAGTAAGGGTATAAAAAAGGTACCGCCTCGAAGGCACAACGACGGCGTCGGGTCTGCCGTAAGAGGAAAACAAATGCCCCTGGCCTTTGATCACAATATCAGAACTGCCCTCCTTTTGTGGGTCCCAGTTTTGTTAGGGGGTAGGGGAGTAGTTTTAGCAGATCGGACGGCTAATATATACCCGTGAGAAATCTATGGACTGCGACGTTGGGGGGGGGGGGGAGGGCTAATTTCGATATTTCAATAGAAAATGTGGGCATATTGCTAAGACTGATACCCAGTTGATGAAACCGGAGAGACGGACGAAGGTTGATGACAATCGACAACCGTCCGGCACGGATGTCCCCGTTATCTTTTCAAATTACGAAATAACCCTCGTGCTCACTCCCCTGTTACCGACGTCTAGGGACCTACTGGACAAAAAACTGGAGGGCATTTTTTTTTAAGAATAACGGGATAGGGGAATATGCCCGATTCCGTCTTTTTTCTATTTTGGGCAGGCTATGGGGCTCCCGTTCTTGCTTTTTATCGATTGGAAATTTGGGACGGTGGGACCACCAATTCGCCCCGCTTTTTTGACGACGTCGACTCTCGCACCTTCTCACCAACCTGTGGGGCCCGAATCATGTGAAGCTTGTGAGTCAACCAATAGCATCGTGCCACCATGATGACAATGTTGCGGGCAGCAGAATTGGGTTGCTTGCTGGGTAGGGCCTGGAAGCAAATTTTAATGGACAAGTGGTGCCATGGGACCAAGAAGAACACCAAGCCAGATTTCTGCACTGTAGCAATGGCTGGGTTGGGCCTGGAGCTTGTAATTTGAAAGAAAATAGCAAAAAAAAAAAAAAAAACTAGTGTATAATTCTGGCTAGGGCTGCCATCTAGTTGGGTTGGACAGGATTGATGCATCCAAATCCAATCCATATGCTAAATTAGCTCAAAAAATTGAGTCTACTTTTGGGGTGTTTAATTTACAATCGAAATCAAAATTCGAATGGGTTGAAATTGAAATTGAAATGGTCAAATCTTTTAAATATTTAATTTATGATCGAAATTAATATTGAAATCAAAATAAAAATTTAAATTTTAAGAAGAGAATAGGATTAAGTTTTAGATAGATTTAATCATTTTCATTCACATTAGAATTAAATTCGAATCAAAATGGAACTTCTTTCAATCAAACGATTTGAATGAAAACCATTCATTCTCATTTTAATTTTAGATCTTAACTTATCCAGTCAAATACTTTTCTTATTCATTTAAATTGGGCTGAATATGATCAAATTTAAAAGCTTATTTTATGGATTTATAGATGCTTGCTCCAAACAAGATAGTTGAAAGACGAGAAACAAGTTAGTGGAAAGATGAGTCCAAGGGTCATTAACTTATTATTAGCAATGTAGTACTTCATTTGCGGAGTATGAATCATGAACCATCTAGTCATCGTAAGAAGCACATGTATAGTGCCAATCTTTACTCTATAAGGCCAGATGTGCACAAAATAGGAACAAAATGATGGAGTCACTCCTGATAATAAAATAGATGCATTAACATAGTTGACATACGGTAGAAAGGATTTTAACGCTGTGAGGTGAAGATCACGTCCATCCTCGAGTGATAGGAGGAACAAAATAAGCAAAATGATGTGCTAGTAGTGGAGTCGTTGTTGGTTGTTATGGTATCAAATAAACCTCAAAATAATATATCATTATTATACCAATATTATTATTATATACTTATTTACCATTATTGTTGTATTGTAGTGATTCTTATTATAATCTACAAAATGCAATAGCAAAAATCAATTATCCTATAATTTCTTTCATACAATAATTATTACTAAATATCCATACATATTTTAAATATGTATTTATGATTATAATATATCAAATTATTATAATATGAAATTATGGTAGTGATACAGTTACTACGGGAGTTTTTACAATGTTATTATTGTCATATAATAATATATAATATATAAATATATTTATGAAAATAATAATAAATCTTATTATAGTATCAACTTATTTTCCATCATATAATATTATAATAATAATTGTTATAATATCTCAATACTAATGTAGTTTTTACTAAAGCTATAAAATAATATGATGATGATTATATTACATTGGAATTTTTTTTAAGGGATAATATTATTAAATTATTTGGAGGATTATCATATCTCTTTTAACATCATAGATACAATTGTATTTACATTGTAGCTTTTAATTACAAATAATCAATAGAAAAAATATGTTATGCTCAACAAGAAATTAAGGCATATATCTATTTTTCTCACATCAATCCTCACCTTACATAAATAGCATCAGTAGAACCTCTAAAAGTGTCGATACATTCTTATTTTTATGCTTACTCTTATTTTTTTGTCAAGCCAATATTATTTTTCAAATCCCTACTTGATTTAGATATTGATAGGTAAATCCGACAACCTTTGATGTTATTTTTGTTACTTTTAGATCAGACTCTAAACTCCAAAAAGATCTTTTTGCCTGAGCATAGCAATCCGAGCATAATTCTACCACTTTCATTAGTCTCCTTGTTCATTAGCTCATCTAATCTTCTTAGTTTGAATTTTTGACAACAGGAGCAACTATAATTTAATTATAATAAATAAAATTAAAATAATTTATGAATTATGGATGGAGTTGGAGGCAAACAATCTTGATACTTTTCAACCATGTAATTGACAGGCTAAAAATTGTAAACTATAGTTATGTAAGAAACGAATTATCTAAGGACCTTCTAGTGTCACTCTCTATCATCTTCAAACCGTATTTGAGAAATAAAGAGAGACGAGAGAATCGATGCAATTATAAAAATATAGAAGCATGAATACGTGCTGGCATATATATATATATATATATATATATATATATATATATATATATATATATATATATAGGTGTATGGTTAACAATGTCATTATTAATTTGATTAATGATACAAAAAAATTTGGGTCATCTAAAGATTTTTATTTTTTTATTAATTTTAATTAAGTATTATTAGGTCATTCAATTTTAAATTTATTTAATTCAGATTTTGTCTGTAAATTTTACCTAATTCTCATGATGATATTATCATATAATATCATATCATATGCTGTGTATGTGTTTGATAGATATGATGCAAAAGATGACACTACATGACAATCTCATCACGGCAGCCGCACAAAATCCCAGCTCGCCTTATCCATCCATTCTATTATGATATTATCCAATCCTGCTTCCGTCGTCCTCCTCTCGCCTTCTCAACGTCATCGCTTTATAGCGCGAAAGATAAAAGAGGGTACCCCTCCAGTACTTCCACTGTTAGAGGGGAAAGAGAAGGAAAGAAAGAGACGGTCATGCGGATCGCTGCTTCCGATTCCCTCTTTGTCTCAGCAACTCCGAGAAAACCTTCGCATGGAGAGCACAACCAATCTCCGGTGAGAACTTCCTTCCTTCTCCAAGCATCCAAGGGTTCGAGGCATCGAACCACCGCGAATCGCAGGTTCATTCGATCAGAGCGGCTTTGATCACCAATCCAGATGATTTCGAGGTCGGAAGGTTCGTCGGAAGCTACGGATTCATGAACATCACCAGGTTATCCTCCCTCCGAGCAGCCTTTCTTTCTTTCTTTCGTTTCTTTGGGTGGTATATTTCTGCAATTTCTTCCTTCATTCCAGCGCTTGAGGAGAATTAGGAGGTGCTCTGTTGAAATTAAGTGTTCTTTTAGTTGTTTGTACCGTGATGTTTGGATCTTTTCCGATAGTTATCGTCGTAAATCTTGTTCTTTTCGAAGGGATTGGATGATTTTGCGAGAACGTGCAGTGCTTTTAAGCCAAGATCATTCCTTGGTTCTTCTTCGGCCTGTTCAATATAAAATAGGGGGGTTTTCGAAATATCTGGGTATTTTCCTGTTCTGCTGGCAGCTTGTCTCGAAATGGTGATTTAAAGGTTTGATTTATGGAGAGATAAAACTGTGTGGCTAATGGCTGCTTGCCTAGTGTCGTGGGGATCACTATTTGAACAGTATTAATTGCTGTCTTAGAATGGTAATAATTTATTCACAAATATGTAGGTCTCCTGATTTTCAGTCATATACAGAAATAGGAACTCTATGTTTTAACCTGTCCCGACTAAATTTTCTTGGTGAGAGAAGATGTAGAGGTAATAGGATTTGAAAGACAAGAGGAAATTTAATTGTTGCGGAAAATTGTCGGAAGACAAAATGCTGCTTCAAAAGCTACCCATTGGGGCTGTAATATTTACCGTAAACCTTATGCATATATGAATGTCCAGCCTTTCTTTATTTTATTTTTTTTCAAAAAAAGAGAACAAATAAGTCATCAAAGGATTTATAAACTTATATTATTTATTGCTCAGTCTTGTTTGGTTTTGGTTGACAAGGATGCTTAAACTCCAACAGCTACTCATCATTTCAAGCAGGAGGGATTTCTAATGTCAGCGGACTGCAAGAATTCACTCCTGCTACTCGTCTGAGGACATTGAGCGTTTGAGGGTCCAAGATGTTGGAGAGGGCCAAGTGAAGATCAGGTGCTTTTCCTAGCATCAGGATTTATTTATAATCCTGTATTTTCTTTTCTTTTCTTTTTTTTTTTAACTAATATACCAGTGTTATCCTCACAGTCTCATTGCAGGCTTTATGAAGGAAGAGTAACCCAAGGTACACTGAAGGGAACCAGAGTTATATTTAAGGTACTGTCCATAAATCTTCTTATTCCTTTCAAAATTTACTTCAAGTCCACTAAACTTCAGAATCAAATTTGATAATGCTTATTTGTTGTGTGGCACTATGGTTTATTGATTCAATTGTCTATACAATTGTGTTGTTTCAATGTTTGGATGTGCCAGCTATTTCATCCACTTGGTACGTGGTTGACAAATGCATGAGAATCATGCCCAAATAATAATTTGATTTTGGAGTATCATCAAGTAAGCAAGTTAGATATCACAAAATATTTACTTATTTGTAAAACAAAAGGTAAGACAATTAACCATCTAAATTTTAGTCCACAATTTTAAAGATACTCTGCTTGATCCCAACTTATGAAAGAAAACAGAGGCAGTAGAAAGGTTGCTGGTGAAAAATTGACATATTCAATGGTGAATTAGGTGTATTTTTGTCTCTCCTAACCACAATGAGGCATCTTAGAGTATGAACCCAGCAATATACATTTTCTTTTTGGTAGCATGTACTCTTGTTTCACATTGGTATGAGTTTGTGTATGTGCTTATTGAGTTTTGTCCTCTACCCAACAATGCTTGGTATCTTGCAAGATGGTATCCAAAGATTATTGTAGTGAGAGATGCTACTCATGCAGCATGAACTCAAGTGTGATTTTATTTTTTAAGAGGCTTGTCTGCCATGCACATACATTGTAGCAGTGTTTCACATGCCTAATTGATGTAGACGTGTGCTTTTTTTCGATATGTGGTATGGCAACAGCATTGGTTTGCTGCACCTAATTTATTTACTTTTTGGCAAAGACAATAAAGATTAAAATTTTGGTGATGTTTCTTTCCTTAATGAAACTGGGTTTCTGAACTTGGAATGGGTGGTGATATGCTGCAGGAATGGTCCTTTCAGGTGAACATATTACTTGTGGTGAAACATATCTTTCTTGATATAATATTAACCTGCTGATGGATGGGATCATTTTCCCCTTTTTAATTAAGATTAGGTAATTAGAAGCTTACTAGGAAGGTCTTAAATGTATAAATATGTTGACTGTTTGTCTTGGATTAGATTCACTTTTTCTAGCTCCTATTTGTTAATCTTAATATACATTGTTGACCGATTGCCTAAATAGCTCAAATCCAGGTTCAAGTAGTTAGGTAACATGGTATTAGATCTTAGCTTGCTGGGGGACATGACTTCAAATCCCCTACAAGCAATTATATATTTGATTTACCTATTTGCCATCCCAATTTGTTTTGGTTATTGCCAATCCTGATTTGTTTTAGTTATTCTCTTGACTTGTTTATCCTTCCAAACATGGTCCATGTTGCAATTGAGAGGGATGTTAATACTAATATACATCATCGACCCATTCCGTAATAATTTAAGCTTCTAGGTTCAACTTGTTACTTATATTTTTCTTGAGTAATTCTTATTTGGGAGCCATTTTGGCCCAGTGTTACCAAGCACTTCCTTTTTCACTGGCGGAAGGAACTATGCCTAAAGATTGAGTTTTTTCTTTTTGAACACCAAAGGCACCTAAATCTATGGACATTATAGCATATTGTATACACATACACTTATAGTGTTATCTATAAGATGTTGTGGTCCATAATTTTTGGAAGGAAACACATTCCCTCCAAAAATTGTAGAATTTGTTCCTATCTCCATGAATTCATAACCTCCCAGATAAATTTCTTCAAAAATTTATACAATTATCAGTGTCATGCTGCCTTCTTTTCCTCAGTTTCCTAAAAAACATGGTTCATGTTCTGCTAATGATACTATGGCTAATTGTAATTATTTATATTGCCTGTTGCCACCATAGATAGCATCATTGCATCATTAGTGTTCCTGAAGTGAACTTCACTATTTAGAATTTTGTTCCTTTCAAGTCCTGATCGTGAGCTTTGATGGAAATCTACTAATATATAATGGGAAAGGCTTTGAAGCTGGCCGCATGATTGTGAGCTTCTGATGGAAATCTACTAATATATAATGGGAAAGGCTTTGAAGCTGGCCTCATGCGCCAGCTTGAGAGCCTGAAGCCTCACCATGGGTCATGCATGCTGTCTGCAAGTGGGAAACTAAAATGCACAAGTGAGAGAACCCTTCTCTTATTTGGAAGTGGTTTAGGCTGTCTAGAGTCCAGAAACTTTGGTTTCATATTTTTCTTAAATACTGTATCCAAAACTAGAATATGTAGTTTCATCTTCCATGTTTCTGTTATATATAATACACTGTATCTTAAAAATAGAAAAGTACATGTTTGTGAATTTATCATCGTTCATGTAGCCAGACTTCATTCCTGGATGGGTTCTGGCCCATGTATCACACATGCTAGACTTTAGATAAAGAGGAAAAGACCATAAACAACTGCAGACTTATGCCCACCACTGCTGGTTGCTTTTGTTTTCAACCAAAAGAATTTTGCTGATAGGTTTTCTAACATCACTAGCTGAAATCATAGTTGAGACCAAATGACTGATTAGCTGCAATGTATCATTAATGTATTACTTTCATGAAATTTCATTTAGCGCATGGAATACATTCAATATTTTTTAGGTATTTCTCCATCATAACATCGAGACAATTACTGCTAAATTATTTATTTCAGACCATGCATGCACTTTTCTGTCCTATCTGATAAAAGCTAGCCCACTTGTCAAGGTTTTCCTGGACAACGTGCTGGTGGTATTGAAGCAGATATGATGGCTGCCAATGAGCTAAGTACTCATGCCTTCATTCAAGTAAGTATACTGCTTACCCTTAAGTTAGGACCAACAAAAAGAATATTTATTTCTTACTGGAAATTTCTTCATATGATATGGTTAGTGACATAATAGATAGTTTATTTATCTAACTAGCCAGGTTGTGCTATAATATGCAGAGTGACTCCAGAAACATCTGTCAGAATATTCAGTTTTTGTTAGGGGGGTTCGAGACAAAAACTGGAGAGCAGGTTTGTTATATCATCTATAAAGGTGTCATTGTTTTTGGTGTATTTATAGTAAATTCTATTTAAATAAAACAAAGATGTGCCTTTTCAGTGGCTTGCATTTCGTGATGATGGGAAATATAGTGCAGCAGACTATGCCAAAGTTATGAGTGAAACAATCTCAAAGAATCTTGCTAAAGGAGAGCAGAAATTTTGGAATCCATTTGATCAGGAGCAAAAACTGAAGCGAAGGAGATTTTTTGTTATCAAACTACTAAATGGAGCTATGAATGGCCTGGCCTACATGCATCACCATGATAGATTACACCAGAGTCTCGGTCCTGCTTCTGTTGTTCTCAAGTATATTATTGATCATATTGGAATTTATCTCCATTTGTTACCTTTTCTTTCCATGGGCTTATGGGAAAAATAAGGACAATTATATGTTCTTTCATCAAACAGTTGAATTTATTATTTGTTGATGGCAGCACAATAGCAGAGAAAGATGCAGCTTATTTAGTGCCACGTCTTCGTGACTTAGCCTTCTCAGTTGATATTGGGTATGTTACATATGATTTACTTTTCTGTATATTTATCAACTAAAATTATGTGGTTCTACTGTTAGTAAATCTAAAAAAAGTGTATTGCCATAAATTATGTTTAGCAGATGAAATATGTTCACATATTTCATCTGCTAAACATGGATGTACGTATCAACATAAAAGGAAATCAAGTATATTTCCATTTCTTAGTCTTCCATGTCTAATGACATCATGAATATGTGGAAGTAGAATTTGATCCAAAACTATCTCACTTTGTTCTCAGATCCACTTCATCAGACACTATACTGCAAATTTTAAACTCTTCAGTATTAGATTAAGAGCTTGCTGTCATTTGTGTCTTTTAATTTTTTCTGCTCTATAAACTGATGGTTCCCTACCAAAAGGAGTTTATCCATGGGCTCTATAGCTCAGACCTGCTACCACTCATGTCATCAAGTTTAGAGGTTATCTATAGTTATTTTCGATCATAAATGATATCATACATTCATCTTGCAAAAATTTTTAAGTGAGAGAATCAGGTTGCAAAACTTACTGTGGTGCCATAATAATTTTAGTTTCCTTCAGTTTGCTATATAATCAAGTTTTTCGTGTATTTTACATGGAAATCTTGATTCTTCTAATTACATGAGTGAATAAGTATAAAGATTTCGTATCCGTTTCTTCTTGATTTGGATGGGATGACAGGTATTCAGCTATAGAAGCAGGCCCTGGGGCATTGTCAGAAGGACTATGGCACCGAGCATCTACAGCTGGTGCATTTGCTCCTCTGGAGAAACAGCTTACGGAATAGCTGATGACATGTAAAATTTATAGAGACCTTCTGACATTTATGATTCAAATGTACTTCTTGAAATGGAAAAACCTTCATGGGTTATGTTTTCATTTGTTTATTTCATCCTAAATTATACTATCAAAATGGTATGATGATTTTCAGCTAATAATTCTTGCATATAACTTCCCTACTGTTTTTTCTTAGGCAGATATGAAGCAGGGCTTCTTTTTGCTTACCTAGTTTTTGTTCCATTTTGTGAAGCGGGCATCATGGATGCCATATCCCTGCAAGTAATTGGACTTTTACTTTTGCACAACTCCCCTTCTCTTGGACTCTGTTTTTCTTTCTTCCAAATGCAATTATAGCCTAACCATTAAAAAAAAAATTGAAACTTGCAGAGGCTTCTTGAAAGTACTTTTCAGCTTGACCTCAATGCTGCAAGAGAGTAAGAAACCTATCTCTCTCTCTACCTCTCTGCCTGAGTCATACATACTGGCTGTCTTATATGCACCCGTATGCACTTCTCCCTGAATGTCCTATGATATTCTTGATATGAGGATGTGTTCAACTCAACAAATTTATCATTAGCATTGTGATTCCCTATTTAAAGTGAAATATGGTAAATAACTCCACTGTTTGGCAAGAAGCCAAGGAGCAACGAAGCTATACGGTTATCATAATATGAAACTTTGGCTAACAATTTAGTCTTTTGATGGAAAGATCAACTGCTTCCCTACTCTTGCATCTTTCTATATAAATTAGAACAAGAGTGTCATCTTCCAAGCATTTTCCTATCAAATATGTGGTCGGTTATACACAAAAGTGTTTTCCTAGCATGCATGTTTTAGATACTTTATTCAATTGAGAGGGTGGATCCCCATTGTCTTAAATAGAAATGGCATTGAAGTATGTCATCAGTCTATTTGTTTGTAAGTGATGCCTCTCTTAGACCTCCATACTGTTCCTCCATCACCCTCAACTCTGCTGATGCTAAGGCCCCCTTTGTCTCGCCTCAATGGATGAGCAGCTCCCCTTCTCTCAACATCCAGTCCAACTTTCTGACTTCTTTTCTATTTCCCACCCTTCTCATGCCCTCCCATTCACCAAGAAGGATAAACCACCTCTCTCTTGCCATCTCTTGTACCCTTTCCCCAACTTTAGAGGACTTCTCACCATCTGGAGAGCGAGGCTAAGAGAGAGAGGGTGAGATAATGCTGCAGTTAGGAGTAGGGGTGGCAATTTTAGCCGACTTGCCGGATATTCGACTCGATGGACCCGAATGGAGTGGGTTTTGCCTGATCCGATTGGAACCCGGGACGGGTATGCATTCTAGAAAAAATATCTGGAGTGGATTCGTGTCGGATATGAATAATGGTATGTCCGACTCGATATAATCTTAACATATATCTCTCTTTAAAATTATAATGATTTTATATTGTTTATATGTACCCGATCCAACCAACCTCTCTTATCTACTGACCCGATCCGAGCTGACCTGCATCTCTGTTTGACCCGATCTGACCTGAGGTGATACGGGGCGGGTATAGATATAGGGTTTTTACTTGCAGGGTGGGTATGGATATGGGCCGACCCAATCCATACCTGACCCATTGCCATCCTTATTAGGAGGAGGCTTGCAACCTAGTCTCCATCACTATCTCCCCTATACTGAGATATAGTAGAGGGATGTTGAGATCGTATTACGACCCCCTTTTTTCTTTTTCTATCTGACTGTAAACTTAATTCTTACCTGAAACACAGATTATATATGATACCTGGTTGGATGCGTGCAGTTACTTGCTAGGATCTTCCTTCTATTGGCCCATCTAAGCCTGGTTTTTTTTGGACGGTCAGCATACAACAGCTTGAGTTTCACATGGAAATTATGATGCACAAACCCTTAAAACAATTATAGTTTCTTGTTTAGGTATCTATTAGTTAAATTGTACATTAAGTTATGTACATGTATGGTAATATCATGCTCACTATAAGCAAATACAAATTATTATAATGATACACATTCATTAATTAACACCAAATTATATTATATTGTGCATAAATTGATGGCTTCTGAAGAGTTATGGATGATGAATTTATCAAGAAGAGGTATGGATGATGGCAACATTTATTGATAGTGGACTATGTAAAAGGGGATCTTGGGAAAAGAAATAAAAGAAAGAAATGAAACAACAAGATAAGGCTGGTGGGTCAGAATCAAAGCCATTGATCTTTGATTGACTGTCTTGTATTAGTCAATCAGATGTACCTGTAGAGGTAGCATCCTCAGTGTTTGTGAAGTGTGCAAGTTAAAGTTGTCAATGGAACATATCCCTTAGTTAATCAGATCTTTCATTTTTATTTTCACAAATTCTTCTCTGCTGTTCAAGCATATTGTCCAACTGATGGATGTATTAAGTAGATTTATCACTCAACATCCCTTTTTCTTTGGGTATGGCTCACTCAATTATTTTCTTTGAGCATTCTAGTTAAGGAACTGAAATTTAAATGTGTAAGATGGCCCTTTTGCTTCAAAAAAAAAAAGGGCAAGATGATATCTTATATTTAATAGATATAAACACTAGGTGGCATTAGGTAGTCTGATGTTCACTTCAGAGTGCAGTAACCCATTTTGCTATGCTCTAGATTTTGTTCATGTGCCTAGGAGGAACTCAGGTGCCTGGGTGTCTGATTTTGACAGCATTACAAGCAGAAATGCATTCCTCAGAAGAATATTTGTGATATAATGTCAAAAACTTTTATATCCTATCAAACACCTAAATAGTTCAATAATGCTAAAATTTTTGTCTGCAAGCATGGCTGGAGTATGCTTTTGCATTTTAGATAGCAAACTACAGTTAATGTTCATTTAATTTGCAGATTTAAAAGTTCTATAGGAAATGGATGTCTCTCACTGCATGTCCATGTAGTTGATGTACAATGACAAGTTAATTTATACTAATGTGTTTTACTAGGTACTGTTTAGCAGATGACCGTTTACTAGAAGCTGTCAAATTTCTGGATCTAGGTGATGGTGCTGGCTGGGAGTTGCTCCAGGTTTATTTTCATCTCTCACAACAACTGATGCATCTGCAGCTATGTGATTTTCATATGCATAGAAAGATGACTCCAAAAAAACATTTTTTGGACATTTGTAACTTTTGGATAGATGATACAGTTATATCATCAATATACACTCAACTGCTGGCCAGATGATGGCTCATGACCCTACTTACTGCAAACTTTCAAGTCTTTAGGTGTATGGCATGCAACACTAGTACCACATGCCCTTTGAATGAGCATATTTATTCATTATCTCTTCTCATCCCCAGGCCGCCTTAGGTGTGGCTTAGTAGCTTGGATCTTCAAGCTATGGTAGCTAGATTGTGCTTGCTTAGCAGCCCCCCTCCAGATCTTGCATTGATATTAAAAATTCTAATGCTTCCAAACACATCTCTTTCCTACCATGCCCATTACTATCATATTTTTTGGAACAATCAACTTTACTCTCAGTAATAATTTTCATCATTCATGGTTCACCATTTTCCCCTATGACGTGGCTCATGAAAGTGCAACAATAAACGAGCAGGTTCTTGATGTTCTAATAATGTTTTATATTTTCCCTATGCAAAAGTAAGATTTAGTATTGTTAAATGCTTCCTAGGTTTATTATGGTTCTTAATTTTTGGGAGCTTCTTGTCCTTACTTTTCACTTGGGAAATATTTCATTGTCTGCTCCCCACTCAATTGAGGCTGTGGTCAATGAGGTAGGAATGATGTCAGATCATGAGGTGATATAATAAGCTTTTAAGGTTATAGAGGGAACTCAAGACTCCAAATGAAATACATTCAGCTAGGTAGTCATACTCCAGTCAGGTTTTTAACATGTAGTTAGACTATAGTTCTCTGAATGTCTAGACACCTTTGGCTAACAGGTCAGTCAAACTGAACTCAATATTGTGTCTTGGTTGCCTAGGCATTTTCAAGGAATGATGGCAGGGATGTCATTAAGAGTGTCTCAAATATCTGTGTGTTGATGAATGTTGCAACAAAAAAAAAGTGCATGGATGCTGTTACTAGGTTGTTGCGTCCACCTTCTAAAACATAATGTGCTTTGTGTCTCAATATATGAGGTTCTTTAATGATATAGCCCATATCCTGCTGCTTGCCAGTCCCTAATGTACTTCTCAAGATATTATCTGCTTTACTGTTTGATGTACTTCCAAAGATAGTTCCTAATGGATGAGTCTATATAATCTTGTCCTATTAGGGCTGGTATATCTTTTTCATGTAGATTCTTTGATTGGTCATGACGACATTTCAAAAAATGTAGATGACCTACCAAATATGTAGCCACCGATTTGGATTATTGGATTGAAAGTTAAACATTCTTCTCATTGAAAACTTACTTGAACTTGCATTTATCTTGATACACATTTTTACACCAATTGTTTATTTGATAACAAAATACCAGATGCTTTTCGTATCGCAGGCCATGCTTAATCCTGATTATCGTCAACGTCCAATTGCAGAAGCAGTGCTGCGCCATCGATTTATGACTGGAGCTATTCTATGAATTTGTTGGAGATCTTGTACACAGGCACATATCAAATTAGTGGCTTCTAAATGGCAAGTTATTGAACTGTTCTACAAGTACATGATCACAATAGTGTGTGTTGCATTTCTGATGAAGTTAGAAAAATCAAGTCATGAGTTATAAAAATTCCAGCTGTCCTACGATTATGTGGAATGGTAGCTTCTTCCAGCAATGATGTATTCTTTCTGCTGTAATTACTTAATGTGCTTGTGACCTTAACACTAGGTTGCGAATCTCTCACCCGTTTGGATGAAACAGAGTGAAACTCGGCATGGAGTAATCCAATGTTGAAGGTTAAGCCGTTGCACTCCAGTATGGGCACATGACTAGTTTCTGAGTGTGTACTTGTGTCAAATTTTTGGAGAGCATCTCCATTCTAAAGATGCAATTCCAAAGCTGTGCAAAATAATACTCCCAATAACCATAATAGCTTTTATGTATATCAAATCTTCTTGGGCTTGGATGAGCCCATGCGGGCACAGGTGGCATGTACTATTCATGCGGTTACTATGGTTTTATGTATCATTCATTTATTGCACTGGTCGCGTGTGCAGAACTGCTGTTCAATTGATGCTTTCTCCTTTTGAGGGAAAAGTTTTAGAAGCCTATAACAAGGCAGTGATGTACTCTATGATAGGATGGAATTAGTATAACTCCAGGCTATATGGAAAATCTCTTTATAAACGTTTGACTAGACCGGCATGGGTCATGACCGCTAGATGACTAATTCACTTTACTGTTCACAGAAACATTGATTTAGGAGATACAACGGCTGGTGTCGATAAACAGCTGGTACCTTCGGCCTTTCACCATCATATAAGAGTGTATCAACAAACAGTAAGCGGCTTTATCCACCTTGTGGTCGGCGCTTTGAATTCAGATTTCACAACAATTTTTTAGCGCTTGCAGTGGTAAAAAGCTTAGGTTGATCAAGCGATGGTTACTTTGTACCATCCAAAAAAAAAAAAAGAAAAGAAAAAGAAGAAAAGAGAGAAGAAAAAGGAAAAAAAAAAAAAAAAAAGAGATTAGGCACGTTCTCGGTACCCCGCTCATGTGCTCACGGCCGGGGCCATGACCGTGTAATGGCAGAATTGAAATGCGCAGCTTATGAATTGTCTTTCTGGGGCCGTGCCAGGGATGGTCCAGAGTCATTCAAATAACTTACAGTCTTCACTAGATCACGTTATACATGCACCGTCTTTTTTTCATCAAAACTGAATCTGCAATATAATAAGTTGAGACTTTAAAGATCTGGTGTTCTACTTTTGATGAAACCTAGCTACTGCTTTCAGCAAGAACATACTCATGACAAAGTCAGCTTATTTGCCATGAGATGCAATTCACAATGGGCAGGCGTGGATGGAAACCTTCAAAATATATTTATTTACTCCTTGCAAAGGATTTTTGTTTTCAGCCAGTTTAAAATCAATGGCATCAACTTTAATCTGCTTTCAAAGCAAAATACTCTTAAAATCATTCCAACCCCGATATATATGGAAGGTCATTGTGTATCAAAATTCTGCTCAGCTGATCCAGAAGCAGAGGTTGTCCTCACGCCATATTGGAAATACACTATAATTATAAAGATGCTAACTTAATAGAAAATAAGATCATTGAAAAATTCAGCAAAAATCAAGCTCACTACAGGATTTTATTTGCCAACAGCCAATATACATCAATCATTGAATGTGAAAGCAATTTCAATCACTTTCTATGGCTGTCTTCCTACATTATAACATGATCACTCCTCCTTTGGGCTAGACAACAACCGGCTAGAATGAAGATAAACCTGCTTCACTGTCATCAACATGATCAGCCATGCCATCAGAAAGTTGATCTGTATCTCTGGTCAACAGAATGGATAAACAACCACAAAAGCCATCATGAAGGATCAACAGTGTGCTGCTTGCAACCTTTAGGCCCGTAATGCTGCGAGCTCCGCCTCACGACTTTCCGGCATAGTGCACAATAATGAGTTTGGCAAGCCCAGCAAAAGATATGATTGTTATTTCCAACCTGTTTATTTTGCCCACCAACATAGAACTCTATCAGCGCCTTTATAAGATAAAGTTACTAACAGGAAAAAAAAATGCAGTTATTTAAAAAAAAAATCTCCTGCTCCAGAAGGGGAAAAAGATTATGACAACATGTACACACGTACACATCTATGCATGCAAATGTTTTGGCAGGTAATATGGATGGACAACATTTTGCAATCTCTATAGAGGATCATTTTCTTCTTCTTCTTCTTTTATTTTTATTTTTATTTTTTGGTTTTGAAGGGGAAATAAATTCTGATTAAGTTAGTGTTTGAGGAACACAAAAACAAAGTCAAAGGTCTCTTATCAAACCAAGAAATGTCAATAGTCATACATGCGTAAAGCCTCTCATCTTGGTTGTGCCAGTGAAATATCACATACAATGATAAAATTATGTTCCTATACATGGAAAAAGAATGTGTTATCAATAGACACAAAACCAAGGAAGGCAAGCAGGTTGCAGGGCTGAGGATCTCCTAGATCACATTGATTGCGTATACCATTTTAAGATTGAAAGTAATAAAATTTGCCACATTGGACAAGAGCTCAAAAGGTTTAACACATATTGCTTATTCTGTAATGACACTATATTGCATTATTGATTCCATCATTTCATGATACTATGACCAGCTGCCACATTCAATATATATAGTCTAAGATGCCCCTAAGTTACATAAAACAAAGTATTCTCCTCCTCCCCCACTTTCTTTTGAGGATAAAATTACATAAAACAAAATCATAAAGCAACCAGTTCATCCATGCTTACCTTGGCATTTAGTTGTCGACAATTTGGACATGGATGACCAACATCAGCAAATAGTTCAGCTTGTATCTGTGCGGCCACTTGTCTAGGATTCATATGCATTTCCCATCTCTCCATTTCTTCACGGGGAAAAAGTTCACATTCTTCCCTTTAAAGACAAAACCTTTGTCATTCTTCTCTTCCCAGAAAATGCAGAGATGCAGACGCAGACACAGATGAACATCAATCATCACAAAAATTCTAAAATAACTCACCTAAAATGATCATATCCGTCAATTGCCTTGTTACAGCGGTAGCAAAAGAACTGCCCACAATTTTGGCATACCATCTTGTTGCAGCCTTCTGTTCGTGAGATTGCCATCTTGCAAGATGGACATTGTTTAGCATCACGAAGTGCTTCCCTAACACTGAGAATCTCATTTATGATCTCACGCTCTCTGTGCAACTGATCTCCTTTTAGCCGAGTTGAATTCTGCCGCTCCTGTAACCAGGAAAAGTACCAAATAACTGTCACCATCCAATATACATTTTCTTTCGACTTATAACAAAATGGTTAGTACAACCATCATCTGATATACAATAAGAAATGGTAAGAAAAGGTATTTTTCTCAGTAAAAAATGTGTCTGCACTGTGCAGTTGACAGATAGTTTTCACAAACTTTCTTTTCAATAACTTAAGTTGCCTGAGGATAAAATTTAAATGGATAATAAATACTTCGTAGCCCAAGATATCACACCTGCTCTGGCTTTTGTTCCATTTTGTCCAATAAAACAGTACACTTTGTTTTTCCTATTGCTGAAGTATAACAAAATAATAAAAAAAAATAATCCTCTAAATTTGGCCTTTTCTTCCAAACTTCTAATTGCACTAAATTTTGAAAATCATGCTTGAAATGAGTGGTGATAGCACAATACAAGATTTTTAGGATATGGCTACAAGGAAAGTTTTCTAGAGCTTAATCTAAATCTCTTTGTATATGCAACTGACCATAATGATGATCAAAATCATGATATTTCATACCAATCCGAACCAGTTGGTACATCCTATACTATATCATACCGTACCGGTGGAGAACCGATTTGGTTCAGACCGGTTTTTTGGAAAATAATCTGAACCGGACCGAACCGGTCGGTTCGGTATGGTATCGGCCCAAACCGTCAGATACCAGGCGGTTTGGTCCGGTACGGTACTAGTTCGGTCTAGTTCGGCTTGATTTTTTTTTTTTTTTTTTTTTAGGTGAGATTTTTTTTGATTTTTTTTTATCGTCAGTGCATGCCGATATGGTACAGTGTGGTACGGTATAATACCGTAATGGCCGGCAACCAGCAACCAGCAATCGGTACGGATTTTGATACCCAGTCTATGAACCTTGATCAAATTCTAGAAACAACCATCATGGAATGAATCTGATCAACTTGCATTGTATTCGATGCATAACTGCATATCTTGCCTATGTTTTGTTAGACCCATGGAAATTTATTTGCAAAGAGAATCATGATCCCTGCAATATACTTTATGGAGAGTGGATTACTTCCACAGTAATATCTTAATTGATTGGAGATAGATTGAAAGCAATAGCTCCAAAATCCACCAGAATTACCAATAACAACAGGTTTGACTTGGAACAGATGTTAAGTATCAGATCAGATACTTTACAGGGAATTCTTTCTGAAAAAAAGGCTCCCAGTCACTGTCACATATGTGCTGTTCAATTACTAGCTTCTGCATGTATACCAATGTACACCTTCCCAAATTAGATCCAGGACCACCTATGGAAAAAATCACACACCCTGAAATATTTTTGAAGCAATATCCCTATAGGATCCTACTCTAAAGGTTTATGATGCTGGTTTCAGCACTGGCACAGAACAGTTCAAAATTCATGATAATCTGTGACTTCAACTAGAATGAGAATAAATTGCATTTGCTACCTGCAAAATAAGTAGCTTTGCTTCTGGAGTCATACATTTTACTCCTACATGACGGCGTTCTCTGCAGAGGGTGCAAAAGCTGAAGAAACACTTTGAACATTGAGCATGGTGGTCCTCATCTTCCAAGCATGCAGTTTCACATCTTGGACAGTAGACAACATCAGGCATCGAATCCAATGTTTTCTGTAGTAGCAAGGATTCCCAGCGTTCATAGCCTTCACTCCCTAGCAACCGTTTCAATAAACCAGGTGGAATAAGACTTCCACATTTAGCATCAGGACATAGCAACTTAGTTACTGTTCCCTCCTCCACATGCATATTGGAATAAGTCTCCATGCACTTCCAGCAAAAGAAATGCTGGCATGGAAGTTTGACAAATTCTGAACCTGATGAAATTAAAGAAAACTAAAGTATAAAAACACATGTCAGCAAATTTTAGTGAACCAATATACGTATGCCTCATTATGGCTAATGATGCCTGGGTAAAAATTTAGTGAAATAAGTATGCAAAAGGAATCTTTTCCTTCATGGACAGAGATATAACAAGGTAAACCAAGATCTATGCAATCTCAGCTGAAACAATTGGTTTAAAGGAAATAATAAGAAAAGGAAAGGAAAAACTCAAAAACAGAACTTAAGACAAGAAATATATAAGAAATTAATAAGATTATAAGCCTGCATAACTCTCTGACTTGTTCGTCTAGCACATAAATTATATAGGATTTTTTGCATGTTTACACTCCTAAACATTCAAATTTACGTGAATATCCTTTCAAAATTAATATTTGTATGCATACCCTCATAAAATACTTGTTTTGCATGTATATCCTCTTTTCTTTTGTTTTTTTGCATATGTGCCCATATTATTTAACGCCATTAAAAAATTAATGGTTAAAAATTTAAATGACTAAAATATCCTTATGAGTAGATGTGCAAAAAAAAATTTATAAGGATATATATACAAATAGCAATTTCATGAAGATATTCATGCAATTTGAATATTTAAAAGGATATACATGCAAAAAATTCTAATTTAATTTTTATCTATTTCATCTAGATGGATTAAAACCCTCTTACTCTATAATGTAGTAACATGTTACATAATATAACAACACGATGACGATATTATATAATATTTTATATATTAGAATAATATATTATATTTTATTTTTATGTATGGGACGATTACGTCCATCTTATAACAACATGATATACCTTATACATTTTACAAAGATATTTTCGATAAAAATTTTTAAAATAAAATAAATAAAATTATAAATTTTATTATTACATAATGCCCAAATCCACAACTATATCCATTCTATGCAAATATACAAGCTATTCATCTAATATCAGGTTTAGATACTTTTCTTAAAAGTATATTATTATACATTAGAGAAAACATAGATGGTTACGATCTGTTTATCTTTTAGATAAAATAATTTTGATTTATCATTTAATAAAAAAAATATTTTATCTATGTAAATTAATAAATTAAGTAAATTTATTATTTTAATGGTATATATTAATTTTTCTCTATTAGAATAAAAAAAATTAACGAACCAAGAGAGGTATATTTATGTTAAGGATTTTTTGTATGTATACCCTTCCAAATATTCAAATTTACGGAATACCCTCATAAAATTGCTATTTGTATATATATCCTTATAAATTTTTTTTTGCACATCTATCCATAAAAATATTTTAGTCATTTTAATTTTAAACTATTAATTTTTAACGGTGTTAGATGATATGGGTACATATGCAAAAAAAGATATTTTATGAGGGTATACATGTAAATATCAATTTTGAAAGGGTATTTATGCAAATTTGAATGTTTGGGAGAGTATACATGTAAAAAACCCATTATATAGGATTTGTTACATGTATACCCTCCTAAACATTCAAATTTGCTTGCACATTGAAAGCATGTTACCTTAGTGCTGTGCTGCATCACAGCTAATCGTCAAAACTTGTAATTGTCAAATTTACATACAAGAAATGGAGAATAAAAAGGATGTACTCAACTAATACACGTAGTATGTATCATATCTACTTTTATGGTCAATTTAGGATTTCATTTTTTATTTTTTCACATTTTACTATATAGCCAAGTACTTGACCACAATGCCTTATCCCAAGTAAATTAAGGCTTGCAAATGTAATACTTCCATCAAAGGCAACAGCCTGTCACAAAGAGCATGCATCCTGATTTGACTAATTATGACATCTTTAAAGATCTCAGATTTGGATGGAAGTTGACAACATTTATTTTACCAGGACATTATCTAATGATAGTAGTTAATCTCTGTACTGAAAATGTAGTTGACATATGTTTGAAGGTTAATGGCGCAAATAAACAATCGAGTATCAAATCATAATGCACAGATAAGGCCTGAAGTTCAACTGTAGGTACAGAAGATAGAACTATCAAACCATTTTCCAGAAAATTCTTTTTCTTAAAAAAAAAAAAAAGAATGAAAAAGAAGGCCTGGCCTACCAGCTACCTTGTAAACACGATGGTTAGAAAAACAATAAATGAAAATTTATATATGACTCTTCAGGTTAGGAAAGAAAATGAATGGAATTCCACAACAGATGAAAGAGTCAGGATCTTCCCCCCATGATGAAGAGAAGAAAATGACCCAGTTAAAATTTGCAATTAGGCCTTTAGGAAAAGAGCAACAAGTTAGTAACAGCATCTGTAGAGGATGAGAACATGAATTGAGACAAAAAACCCCAACACTTACTCTCCATAATACAGATGCTATGATCACAAACCCATAACTTGTATGAATTCACCCTTCAAAGTGGTGAGTTTATATGCAACTCTTGATTCTAGAAGACTAAATATAAGACAATTGCTGGATGGGCTTATGTTCACATAATTAGGAGTGGTTGGATCAATAAGAGCATTAGACACATTAATTTTTATAGTTTGCAATCTTTTATAGACAGATTTCTTCCTTATGCTTAAAGAGTAAGACAAAGAATAGAGCAAACTACTGTTTCAGATTTAAAGTGATATGTGGGATATAAAACATGAGAGTGGAATAAATGATGCACATCAGATTGCAGAAACACGTCTACCAAAAAAAGGACAAAAATGCAGAGAGCAATGCATACAAAGAGTCTAACCTGCATACTCACTAAAACAAATAATACATTGATGTAGATTGTTCAGAAAATCTTCATGACACTTCTCATTGTTGTAACTAATTATTGAAGGAATGATAGACTCTGGCGAGACACTTCTTGAAATGGCACGCATGTCTTGAACATCCGAGATATCATATAGATCAAGCATTACTCCATTATCAAACCCAAGGTATGAGCGAGAAGAATTTTGCAGCCATTCTACCCATCGATATATAACCTCCTGCCCTGTTTGCTCCATCCAGATGGTGTCCAGCATGTGACAAAGATTGGAAATCTTCAGAGCATCCAACCACTGTGCCATGATTGTGAAATAGGGAGGATGATGGCTTGGATATGATCGAGGTAATAAACATGTCAATATAATTGGGGGCAGGTGTCGAACACTAAACGTATACAAAAATTCATCAGATTCATCACATTCTGTCCTGCCATCTCGACCTTTTACTCCAGATTTTAACTTTTTGCTGGATGAGTGGAGCTTGGCAGATATGCTGATGTCATCAGGAACGTCATAATGGATACAAATCTGCACCACAGATATCAAGAATCAATTTCTTCTTTATGCATGATTACATATAACTGCTACATTAACAACCAACCTGGAAGGATCGTAAACCTCTTTTCCTATCCAAGGTGATAACATTGTCCCCATAAATTGCTTCCAATGCCAGAACCTGTGAATCAGATGCCGAGGACGAGAAGACAACAATCATACTTTACATGATATATAAACAAACAGAAGCTCTGTCAGACTACATAAAATTAAATTTCTAAAGGGTTACTAATTTTTTGTTAAAAAGAATCTACCTAAACAATATCCATGTTATATTTTATGTGAAAGGAACCAACAAGACTGCATCAAAATATAGCTTTATATGAAGGTAAGGGTTGAGGTACCAGTTCATACTGCATGGCATGGATAGGGGAACTGGTGCTCAGTACAACCCTTGTTTCCATAACATACCAGCACGTTTGATTTTATGTAACAGTTTGTAGCATCTAGATCCCTCATAAGGATCTGATTTGGTTTAAGACAGTATTTCCAAGAGTAAGGTAGTGTAAGAGAGATTTGTGCCCAATTGAAAAGATTCCATGATTCATTTAATGTCTAGTTATTAGCAAATATAGAATAGATTATTTACTTATGATTAAGATCAGCTTTTACCTATAATGCAAAAAATTAGATAATTACATGGTCAGTATTCGGTTTGTAATTCAACGACATGACCACAAGGATTACATTATTATGTCAAATCTCAATAGATCTAAGAACTTCTAATTTTCCTTTGTTTTCCAAGGACCACAGGATAGAGATTCATAACCTTCCAACAGCTCTTTGCAAGAGAGGGGTAAAAAAAAAAGAGATTGGCCATGATTGCTTGAAGTTGTATTGAAGAGTGAAGAACCATGCCACACCAGATTCCTGGCTAAGAAAAAAGCTGCCTGCAAAACACAAAGAAGTGCCTCCTGTTTTTTCAGTTCGTAACATTTGTATGGGGTTATCTCTTTTCTGCTGGTGGTAAGAGCTGTTCCCTCCCTTCTTTCTTCCGTTTTTCCTTTTTTTTTTCCTTCCCCAACCCCCCCCCCTCTCAACACCCTCTCATTTTTTTTATGATTATTATCTTGAATTTTTTGGCTCCTGCCATTTCTCCTCCTTTTTTCTGTTTTGATCATTCTGCACTTTTAGAAGCCTCATTGTACTCTGAGGACAGCATGGTGTAAATGCCCACTATTTGAGATCAATCCTTAATGGAGTGGGAATAAAGAAGAGCAGATGAGCTGTAAGCAGTTTCATTTGTGTTTTTATCTTCAATATTTTAATCATGCTAAAGAGGCAACTTGGCTACAGAGACTTGAGGCATGAAGAGCATTTTATTCTGTCTAACAATGTTTCCAGATGTCCTTCACTTATTCTCATCCATATTTTGTTATTGAATTACTGACTGGACTTGGATTCCCTGATTACAAAGCTTTTCTGGTCTGCAGATATATTTTTAAGAGCAGCAAAGAGAATGATTTGTTTCTTGATAAGAGGTAGGTCAGGGATCTCTTGTTTCTCATTTGGTAGTGCTAGGCTGCATGGTGTTCTCATCTATCACCGATATTGGCTGAACTATGGGGTTAATCTGGATGATTTGAAGGTGATGTCTCAAAAGATATCTTTGTCAAATTATAGGTGATGGTATAAGCATGCTGGACATCCTCATTAATTAGAAATCCAACATCTATAACACTCAAACCTAACTACTTGAGTTTTGTCTCAGTATCCTTTTCCATACTCACATCAATTAGGGACTAGGCAATGGTACCCGTATTTGTGTCCTTCTCACTGCAAGGGCCTCTACTAATTAGTACATAACAAACCATATCAATCTGCAATCCACAAGCTTATCTTCTATTCATCTAAAAACTAGGCATCCTTTAAACTAGTCATTTCTGGCTCCACTCATACTACTTTTACTAACCACATCTCATGTCCGTCAAACTCATCCTTTACATATGCACTCCCATTATTACCCAAGACCAATCCATGCAAGTAGCTAGCCTAATGGGCCAACTTCTAAACTTGAGGAAGAATACCTTAAAATCAAAAATTCTTTTGGCAGTTGCTTATTAAAACATTTTCTCCATTAATGAAGAATTACAAAGAATTATTTCCGTTCAACATTAGCTGACCCAACCAAGTCCTGTTTTAATTCCAAGTAAGATTATCTAATTCCATAAGTATGAAGATCTTACAAACCACAAAATGTGCAATTTTCTTTGCACCATTTTTAATTTCCTCATGAACTCAAAAAGACATCACATACTCTAACATACAGCATCACAGATAAATCTAATGAGAACTCAGCATTCTTAGGCTAGCGCAACAGCTTCCCTCTGACAAGCAAAGCAATGAAGAGTATTCTTGTGCCCTTGAACATTGTCATCCTAATGTCAACCCATAGAATCTTATACCCAAGACCAATCTGAATGCAGAAAAGCCTTTATTTTTTTCACTGAGTGGGATTCATTATACAAAGCTGATGACGATGATGAATCAAAATTTGACTATTTACAATGATCAGGATTCAGGAATATTTATTAGGTCTCCAGCGAACATGACTGTTTAGTTAGTTTGTTTTTAGATTGCTAAACCAGTTTAAATCAAAGGAGGACACCTTCTATTTCCAGTTGCACCTGTTTCAAGCACTTCCTTTCTTCTTACTTCTATCTCTATAACTTGAAGCTAATAAGCCTCATATTCTTGATTAATCAGATTCTGATTTATAAAAGGATTCCAATATTTTGTAAGTTTTCAGACTACCACTGGGTGTTCTTTAAAGTCTCCAGGTGCTATTTTATGCACACAGGATAGTCTCAGTTTATGGTTATAGTTTGGAAGCAACAGACTGGAGAACTCCTATGCACCATTTAGGGACTCAATCAAAGTGTTGCGAACATACCTCACACCACATGCCACATATCAACCCTCTTGTTCTTTATTTTGTTGATTAGTTTATAAAATATAAAACCTAGGACTTCGAAATATATAATTTCCAACTGGCACATGAGCCAGATGTCTCCTATGCTTGTCATTTATTCTTTATGATTAGAAAAGTGGAAGGGAAAGCCATCAAATTTTCGCCTAAAGGCATCCCCTTCAGATCCTCTTGGTAAGCCCTAATGGTTTGATCATTATAATGTTTTGAATGATGACAAACCCGCCTGCCAAGTATCACCAAAACAAGAGCCAAGAGGCTGTCCACACATAATGCAATTTAATCCTCCGGATAAGCCCTATAGGTTGTTTGTTCATGATAACAGACCACCCACTCATAATATCCCTGAAACCTTCTAATAAACAAAAGACTCCATTTTATGGCAAGACATCATATCCAACAGCTTTCTTGATCGGGGTCTCTCAGTCCTAGTAGCAGCTTGCTAAAGAAATTTCGATGATGATCTGCAAAAGAATCTTGACACCACAAAGGACACCATAAAGTGTAGAACCACCTTTCCAACATCAAACTGTCATAATATTCTGTAGAGATCCCCGTGGTAATTTATGACGAATTAATGCTGATGTTATGGGTCAGAATATTGCACCAGATTATGTTCCTCCAATTCATATCATCATCTAGGGGACAGTTTCAAGAAATCTTTGCGAGAGAGAAAGACAGCTTCAAGATTTTTTCTTTTTTTTCAAGAAAGAGACAGTTTCAGGAAATCTTTCATGCAAAACGCCCACATGCATCAAGAACAAGAAATAACCACGTTCAATCAGCAGTATAAAAGATTCGCAAGATTTATATATATATTTCATCAAGACCTATCAAGCTCAAATGTTCAAAGAAGGGATCTTTATCGAGAGTACCTCATCCTCTTGCAGCTGGTCATTCGTCCGTATTTGTTCTTCCGACAATTCCGGCTCTTCTCCACTAATCCGAAGCTTCTCCAATCTCCCGACAGCTTCATCAAAATCTCCACCACCAACCGAGGAGGCCTCGGCTCGCTGAGAATTCAACTCCGCCGTTGAATCCTCCTCGCTCCTCTTCTTCTTATCCCGCTGTTCTTGGAGCTCGTTCTCGTCCCGCTGCTCGGGTATCCTCTGGGTCGGAACTTGTTCTTGATTGGAAACAATGGGATCGCGGCAGGACTTGAGGGAATTGGAGCTCGATTCGGAGGGGAATCGGGGCTGGAGTAAGTTTGTAGGGATTTGGGATCGAGGGTTTTGTTGGTGGTGTGGCGGTTTCGAGCTTTGGCTTCCAAACCTTCCCCTGCCGACATCGCCGACTTCGATTGATCTTTTTCTTCTCTCTCTTGGTGGCGGTAGCCGCCAACTTGTGTCCTAACGGTATTTATTGCCATCGATTGGGGCTGACGTCACCTCCGGTGGAGAAGGTATGATGATCCACAAGGCGTATATTTAGTCCGCTATTGCTCAGGATGCTCTCGGATGGATCGAAAAGGCCCCAAAAAAAAAAAAAAAAAAAAAAATCAAAACAACAACTTCTGATTAGTTCTTTTGGATGAAATTATAGGCTACGACAAATGGTATCAGAGAATCGATCCATGGGTTAAACCTTTGCAAAGATCACCTGCTCCCTTTGCATCTTTTTCTATAATAAATTAAAAAGGGTTTTGCTAGCATGCATTTTTAAGATACTCTATTCAATTGAGGGGATGGATCCCATCATCTTAAATAGAATGGTATTGAAGTATATCATCAATCTTTTGTTGGTAAGTGGTACCTCTCCTAGACCTGTATACTGCCTCTCCATCATCTGTGCTGATGCTGAGCACCCTCTGTCTTGCCTCAATGCATGATCAGCTCCCTTTCTTTCAAGAGGTGAACAAGAATCAGAATTCTCTTGTAAACAGATGATCAATTTCTAGCTCGATGCCGTTTATTTCAGTTTTCCAAAAGATTATAGAAACCATTTCCAATATGGCCCAAGTAGATGCAAAACCTGCAAGATCTTTCTCCTTGCATAGCACCGACTATCCGTTGAACAAATTAATTGCAGCAGAAGCACAAACTAAGCAGAAGCTGCTCTATTTAAAAGACTCTGGAGTTTCCTTTTTTTTTTTTTTTTTTCCTCATGATCGATTTCATCTTTCTCACTTGGGACATACTTCCTTGTCTTCTCCCACTCGATTGAGGTTGTGATCAATGAGGTCGGAATGACGTCAGAACATACGGTGGTATGATAAATTTTAGATGTTGTCTCGTATATCATTAATGATGGCATCATTGGGATATTGTGATCGTCGGGATGATGTGAGTATTAGAGAGATATGTACATATTGAGATGATATGTGGCCATTATAATCGACAATCAGTAAATAGTGACAATAATAATATATAAAAAATATAAATAATTTTATAAATTAATATATAATAATTATTTTATAATTTAATTAAATATTTTTCATTCACAACATATATATAATAATAATAATAATAATAATATATTATTATTATTATTATTATTATTATATTATATATCTATTTTGATTGGATTATTAAAATAATATTATAATAATATTATATATAATCGATCTTGACTAGGCTTAACCAATTTTTACCATCAATATCAGGATTATTGTTAGGAATGATCTAGCCCATCAAAATTAATAAAATGAGAAGAAAAAATATGAAGGATTTAGCATCAATTAACCATACCTGTCTATAGAAATAAAATAGGATCCAATAAATAAAGAAAAAGCATCCATGCCATTTAACTAAATCTATTAATAAAAAAAAAAAAGACGAGGATGATTTTTTTTTCTCTCTAATTTATTGAATAGAATATTTTTGTCCCAAAATAACTTCAATATATCATTAACATCCGATGATGTGCTATCCCTAGCATATATATGGTGATAGCATCACTACAATTAGTGATTCTATCACTGAATTTATCATTGGATGAGATTTTATAATATCAAATAAAAGATTACATCATCTAACTCATATTACTAGGATGATGTAAAATATTATCCCCTACCAAACAGCATCCTGGGATTATGAGTAATTCTTTTCCACCACACTTTGATGAAGAAAAAGCATATCATCCAATCACATTAGACCACATAGCGCAATTAATAATGGAGCAACATTTAATGTTGTTCAGCTTTTTTCTCAAATTTTTTCTGATGAAAATATTTTTTCCTCCATAAACAGAGAAAAAATAGTATTATTACTTCTGATATCTTATATGACTTCTGTAAATATATATGATATCCTAAACAACATATGTGATTTCTATATCTTTATATGATATTCTATTAGTTATTATGATTTTTTGATGCTTTATACACTTTTGTGAATATATATGATATCCAAATAATATAAATAATTACTATAAATATATATACATCCTGAATAATATATATGACTTTCGATGTCTTATCTAACTTTCTGTAAGTATATATGAATCCTAAATAATATATATTATTTTTAATTTTTAATTTTTTATGAATATATATGATATCTGAGCAATATATATATGATTTTTTTGAATATATATGACATCTGAATAATATATATAGAGAATTAGAGATAAATTTTTAGCTATAATTTTAATTAAAATAGCTATTCACTTGAGTTTCAAGTAAAACTAGCTATCTATTTAAAAATAAATTAAAAATAACTATCTATTTTGGTTGAAATGATCCTTATATCTTTTAAAATACTGCAGTATTATATTATTATAGTGTATATTCTTTTTAATAAGATAGTATTACATTATATTAGTATAATATTTTATAATAATATAATATTATTTTATTATATTATATTAATATAGTATTCTTTTAAATAAGATAGTATTATATTATATTAGTATAATATTCTTTTATAATAACCAGTATTGCTTTATTGCATTTACTAATGTATTATTCATTTACAATAAGATAATATTATATTATCATAGTGTAGTATTCTTTATAGCAGTATTACTTTACAATAATACAGTGTTTCTTATAATAGTGCAGTATAATTTTATAATAGTATAGTATTATTTTATAATAGTGCAGTAGAGAGTAATTGGATCATTTCATCCCTATTTGAATAATTATTTTAAATTATATTTCAAATAGATAGTTGCTTTTATTTTAAACTCAAGTGGATAGCTACTTTTAAGTTTAAACTCAAATGAGTAGTTTTTCCTAGTTTATATAATATATATGACTTTTTGAATAATATATATATATATATATATATATATATATATATATATATATAAATATAATTTTTCATGATTATTATGATTTTCTGACGTCATATATGATTTTTTATTGGTTACAATAACTAACAAGATAATGATATAAAAAATCATATATATTGTTCAAGATGTAATATATTTTACTTATGACTACTAGATCAAATTTGTTTGTATTTATTCTCCCAACAATTCTGACTCTTCTCCACTAGCCCAAAGTTTCTCCAAATCTCTCGATAGCTTCATCAAAATCTCCACCGCCTACTAAGGAGGTCTTGGCTCACTGCAAATCCAACTCTGCTGTTGAATTCTCCTCACTCTCTCCTTATCTTGTTGTTCTTGGAACTCGTTCTTGTTTCACTAACTGGATTTCATCTTGGTTAGAACTTGTTCTTGATCAGAAACAATGGGATCGGGGCAGACTTGAGGGAATTGGAGCTCGATTCTGAAGGGAATCGAGGATGGAGTGAGATTGTAAGAGATTCCGAATTGGGGTTTTGGTGGTAACAAACGCTTTGGAGCTGTGGCTTCGAAATCTTTCTCTTGGTCAACATCATGGAGCTCTATCTTTTCTCTCAATTAGTGGTGGTAGTCGTTATCTCATGTCCTAATGCTATATATTGCCTTCGATTGGGATTAACGTCACCTCCAATGAGAGAAGCTATGTTCTCACTGTGCATTTAATAATTCCTTATTCTTAGGACTCATTTGGTTGATGGAAAGTGAAGGAAGGAAGAGATAGCTTTGAAAAGTGGAGAGGAGCCTCTTATTTGATTGAGATTTTAAGAGGAGAGAGTAGCAAAAGCTTTTCTATGAAAAGTCACTTCCCATATTTCAGACTCATTTGGTTCACAGGAAGAACTTTTCTTCCCAAGAAGTAATTGCCTAGAAAGTTAGTTCTTGAGAAATTATTTTTTAAAATAAATTTTAGTATGTTTGATTGACCATGGAAAAAGATTTATTGAAAATGGTCTATTTTGGTTGAGCACTTATTTTTTTGTAAAAATAGTGTACAATACCTATTATACCCTTAATAGATATAAGACCTTACATTTTTTTCCTAAACTTTATATAAATAATAATAATATTATATATATATATTAATGTTAATATATTATAATATAGCATATATCATAATAATTTATTGCATTAATATAAACTAATATATATTATATTATATTAATGTAATATTAATATTTAAATATAACTAATTTATTAATATCTTAATAAATATAATATAATATTATATTAATATAAATATTAATATATTAATATAAATACTATATCAATACTAATAAAAATATTATATTAGTATAAATATTAAAATATAATAAATATTATAACATTAATATTAATATTATATTCATATAAATATTAAGATAATATTAATATTATATTATCACTATTTTATATTTCATTCTATTCATCCATTGATATTTTAACCATAGTCTTAAAAGATATTTTGAAAAAAAAAGCATCATCAATTTTATCCTATGAAAAATTTTAAAACCCACGTTCCCTATGAATTTTCACTTTCTATAAAATATAGGAAATGACTTTCTATGAAAAAAATTTTCATTCTCTCTTCTCTTAAAACTCCATCAAATAAAAAAGCCTCTCTCTATTTTTAGAAATTTTCTCTTCCCTCCTCTACTTCTTGAACCAGAATGAGTCCTTGATGGAAAGTGAAAACTTATGAGAAAGATGGATTTTGGCATTTTCCATGAGATGAAAATGATGATATTTTTTTTTCAAAATATTCTTTTAAAATCCATGACTAAGATCTTATAAAATATCAATAATGATTAACATAAAATACTGAATAGTAATATAATATTATATTAATTATTATAATATTTATATAAATATAAATATTTAATATTATTTTAATATTTAATATTTTAATATTATTTTAATATTTACATTGATATAATATTTTATTAATTTAATATTATATTAATATTAATATTATATTTCATATTATATTATATCTATATAATAAATTTATTATATTAAAATATTAATATAATATTAATATATATTAGTATTATATTAATATAATAAATTATTATGATCTAATATTATATTATAAGATATTAATAATATATTTATATTAATATAAATATAATATTAATATTTATATTAAGTTTAGGAGCAAAAAGGTATGGCCTTATATCAATTAAAAGTATAATAGGTATTTTACAAAATTTTCTCAAGAAAATGGATGCTCAACCAAACATAAGCTACTCTCAAATAAGTTACTTTCTCATGATCAACCAAACATGTCAAAATTCTATCTCAAGAAGTAACTTCTAGAAAGTTATATCCTGAGAAGTTATTTCTTGAGAAGAAAAGTTCTTTCCGCAAACCAAACGAGTCTTTATAGTATTGAATAGGGAGATGGAAGAGTAGCAGTGCCGCCACAGCAGTGACCTCCAACAAGAATACCATGAATCTTAGGTTTGATCGAGTGTAGGTTAAAAGATTAAGCAATCCAGCTCAATCTAGATTCTTAATATCTTATTTAAAGTACTGCTTCGCGCACCCGTTAGGCGCACGGTGCGTTTCTATGCGCCACGCCTGGTAGGTGATTCTTTCTATTGTCCATTTTAACCCTCGAAGTCTTGCCAAAGTGGGATAAAAAAAAAAAAAAATCAGGATATGCTAAGAGGTACACTAAACATTCTTCTTTGTCATGATAAAGACTTCGCATAACTGATATAATTTACTTAGAAACATAAGTTTGTGATATGGCTACAACTAATTCCAGATTGGTTAATCCTAGACTATAAATAAACGATCAGGATGTCTTATGAAATAAAAAAAGTTATTCATAAATAGAATGATTCATCCTCTCCAAATGCAGCATGCAACTCTCTATGGTATCTGTACTCTTGAAGTATGTTTATTTTCTTTTCTTGTTTATTATGATAAGTCATTGTGAAATAACTCCAATGAAAAGAAATAAGAAGGCATTAAGAATCAGATGGCTGATCGGCTCTTAGAAGCCCGAACAAGTTTTAACCAGGATTATGCTTCGAAGAATTTATTGCTTTGTTTGGCCCAGTCCGGGCAGCGCCCAGGCCTGTGCTCTGCCCTACGGGTGGTCTTGGGCCAATCTTGGGCTTCCCCGGCCTGTTGAAATTTTAACAACGACCAGGTCCGATAGGAGTATCGCCGGTGAAGCACTTAACAAAGCTCTCGTTAAATTAAAGACACGATTCCGTAACATAGAACTATATGGGTGAAATTAAGTGATTTGTGACCAGGGTTGAAAATATGTTTGTAGAGAAACCTTTCTCCAGTTTATCCATTTCAACAAGCGTCGATGGTGCACGACATTATCATTAAATTTTGTCACATAAAATGGATGTAACTATTTAGTTGATTATCGTCCAGAGTCATGCAGAATCATACGAAGGTTTCATGATAAGATAGTAGTTCAGTGTTAGACATCCAGCATGTAACTACTCGTTTATATTTTTTTTTTCTTTATGTTGATTATAATATAATCAAGCACATATTCAATGCAACAGCAGAACATATCATGCAATAAAAGTTCTTAGAGATACACACTGTTACCAGCAAGACTCAACTACATCTGTCCCAAAATAATAAAAGGTGAGAGCTGGGTGGCTTAAAGGCCAACTCAAGCAACACTCTAAAGGGCTAGTCTACCGGGCACAATTTGTTTCCTGCCATGGTTCGGCTACTACTTTATCAGCATTTTAATGTCCACTTCTTACAAGAGTTGGGCTTCATTAGCATTACCCTCATCTACTCTACTTCATCAGGATAAGCTATTACTGTTTACAGGCAGGAGAAATACTTTGTGCACCACGGGTGTATACCATGGGGGTGTAGAAAATCCAATGTGGAGCATGTTACCTTATGTGATTGGTTCATATAGCCATTGCTTTCAATGCGTACTTAATATCAGCAGTTTCACTTTTTCGTTTAAAAATTTTATATGAGAAAATATTTCTACTTTTTGAAAAAAATTATGACATCCTATAGCATATTATGCCTTTCTATGCGCAGGATGTCATAATATGGTCCAAAAATTATAACATCCAGCATCAAATTATGACTTCTATATGTTATAATACGGTCCAGGATGTCATAATATGATCCAAGATATCATAATATGAAAGAAATATTTTTTCCAACTATTTTTCAACGCGCATTTAATGCCTATAGTTTTATTTTTACATTTAAAAATTTTAAATGATGAAAATATTCTATTTTTTTATAAAAATTATGATATTTTGTACATATTATGATATCTTGCGTTATATATAATATCCGTGGATAAAAATTATGATTTTCTGGACGTAAAATGTCATAATTTTTTCAAAAAAACGAGCATTTTGGTCATTGAAAATTTAAAAAAAAAAAAAAAAGGCTGCAAACATTAAATGCATGTTGAAAAATGATGACTATATGGATCAATCGGACAAGACAGTGTGCTCTACATTAAATTTTCTACACCACCTGCGGTGCACAAAGAATTTCTCTTACGAGCAGATACCATGCTTCTACATCATTTTCTATTTCCACCTACTTGTCAGCAATTAAGGATATATAAAACATATCTTCGTTGCTGTTATTTCACTCTCTTATGAGAGCAGTTTGTTTCAGATACAATATATAGCTTTGGCTTGTGTTACCCACAGAGGAAAAAAAAAAAAAAGGGCCAGCTCAAGACCAACCGATAAACTACTCAAACATGAATGAAGCTAAGATGATAACAAAATGACGCTTGAATTGGAATTTGATACAATTCTTAAAGTTTCAATTTAAGTACAAATCGAGCTTAATATGTCCAAGGTATAGTAGGGTTTTGTTCAGAACCGTGCAACATGATTTGCATCAATCAGCCAAATTTAGACTCAGCTAGGCTGGGAGGCTTATTACAACATTGCAAGTTAGCTTTACATGTAGTCGGCATGCGAGACCTGTTTTGGAAATCAAGGGAGTACTGCTTTATATTGCTGTATACTTTAATCTGCATTTGATTCATTTCAAGACTATGTTAATATTTTCTAATATAAGCATGATGATGGTTGACAATATGTATATATACAGCCAAAAGAATTGGTCCGTCAGCATTTCATGTTTGCGTTTTGTTGCCCTCTGGACATAGACCAAAGTTTAGATTGGATTTAGATCACGTATAGTTTTGCCACCTGCTTATCCACATGTATCGTTCTAAAGCTCTTTGATCGAGATATTGCATCACCCTTAACATGTATAGGTCAAGATTTCACACTTGTCAATGCCCCAAATAACAAACTATCTATATATTAAGCCATTATTTATTATCATGATAGAAATATCAATGGCTATGTATCTAGTTCAATTAGATGCTAGGCATATTTAGATATGATTTGGAAGCATCACTGCTGAATTTGGTATGTATTACTTTGGTCACTGCAGGTGGATCTAGAAATGATTCAGGAGTGAGATCTGTTAGATCTGAAAGTTATACCACCATTTTAACTAAAAATTAGATTCAAATTGGTTGCGTAAGGAAGGACCTTAGTGGTGTAAACAAAGATCTTATGGCATAATTTTATTAGTTTTTAGTGAAAGAATATGGGATGTAGAATTACTTTATCAATTTTTTATTTTCTAATATTTTTTAAAAAATAGTTAAGTAGGTTGGAGGAATTCCTTTCTTCTCTTTTAATTGGATCAGAATAAAATACTTGATGCTACCCCAATATTATAAACCAATTTAATAGATTTTTTGATAAAAAAATAATGAAAAACAATTGTCAACAAAGGAAAAAAAATCATTTGCTAAACCACTATTTATTAAAAAGAACTTTTCTATCTAAATAGCTTGAAAATTACATATTATTTTATTGAGGTAAATAACAGGTATGTCAATTAACAACAATGTTTGCTTGCATAGTAATTAACAACCATAACAAGGAAAGTAAAGATTATTTATTAGATTTGATTAAATTTTTTGTTATAAACTAAAATACTAATGCATGATAGTAGAGCTATAAAACGATCATAATGGCCATTAGTTAATACCTATACATAGATTAAGGATTCGTTTGATTCATGGAAAGAATTTTTTTTTCTGAAATATTATTTTTGAAAAATTATTCTCAAAAATAAAATATCTGCAAAAATAATTTTTGCATATTTGGTTGATCATGGAAAAGTAACTTATTCCAAAATGCCTTATGTATGGATGAGCATCCATTTTTCTTAAAAATTATGTAAAATACTTATGATATTTTTAATATAAGAAAAATCTTATCCCATTCTATATATTATCATGATTTACAAATAAAAAATAATGATGATTAAGGATGTTTTGGATTGTAGATCGTGATGGAGTATTTAAGCATTACGATGGAGAAAATATTTATTTTAGACATAATTTTTTTATAGCTTGTTAGAAGATTTTTGAAAAAAAAATAATCTCTAATTTTCATCTCATAAAAAAAAACTAAAAATCATATTTTATATAATTTTTTTTATAAAAAAGTATTTTTTTATATTTTTTTCTTTCAAAATTTTAATCAAATAAGATGAATTTTTTTTTTCTTTTTTGACCCTACTTCCTCCCCCTCTACTCTCTGCAAATCAAACACGATGCATGTCACGCCCCCGATCCGAGATTGTGAATCGAGGTCATGGCAACCGTCGCATACTCATAGAAAATTTTTTCTATAAGCGTGCAAGGTATTTCATCATGATATCTTACACATAAAGTTAAATAATTTTTTTTAATTTTTTATAATCAAACCTTAGTTCAAATAACAAATCAAAACTCAGTGTCTAAAAGAAAAATAATTGTCTGACAAAGTCAACACTTAAAATAAAAGTCTTGAATCAATTCTGAGAAAATTCTAAATCAAATGAGCTAACTCCATCTCTAATCGCTCTCCCAACCGAAATCCCACATCATGCTAATTTTCTAGATCTGTAAAGAAAACATAAAACTCATCATGAGCTAAATAGTCCAGTAAGCAGTGTATACCTTTAACTGAATGAATCAGAAAATAATACTATAATATTGATTTACTGATAATAACAAAAATAATATGTAAATTCATAAAATCATGATCATACTATCAATCATATATAAAATTTTAATTCATCATAATTTCATATTATGCTTATCATCTTAAATTCATCAATTTCTTAAGTTCTTCTTACCAACCATGACTATGACCATATTTTTTCTGTGGCAGGGTCATAATACCACGTATCTGCTTGCGGTAGGCTGCGAATCATCTGGCAGCCAAGTCCTTTGAAATCGCTGGTCTCGCTGGCGGTTTGTCGCTGGTCTCTCTGGCGATATGTCGCTGGTCTCGCTGGCGACATAAACCCTCAGGACAATCAATTACCAACATATATGCCTCCATTGGCGGGATCTTTACATAGTCGGATTGTTAAATTCATATCATCTTCCAATTCATATTTTATTTTTAAAAATAATATAAATAATTGATATTCGAGTCAAATCAATCATATCATTCTTTATGATCATATATCATCATAATAATTTTATTTTCAACAAATAACTTCAATCATAAATAATTTCTACAATTAACTTCAATCATAAATAATTTTAATAATTATTTTCAATAAATATTTTCAATCACAAGCATACCATAATTTATTTAATTCAGAATTTATAATTTACCAGATAAATTCAATAAAAGTAAACACTACTTACCTCAAAAGAAAATTCAAATTAAGAATTCTAGAAATCTTGAAAATCCTTCTATGGACCTGATACATCAAATATCATATTTTTTGATCAAAATTTATCGAATTAAAAATTAAAATTTATTAAAAATCCAATGTCCCCACATGGATCAACTTGACGACATCATCCAGGATTTTCGAATTGATCCATAGAAACTCTTCTTATATTTCTTTTAATTATTATTATATTTATTTATTTATTTAATTTCATAAATCTTAAAAATTTAAGAGAGAGAGAGCAGAGAGAGAAAGTTTCTCTCTCCCTTTTCTTTTTCTCTCTTTTTTTTTCTTTTCTTTTCTCTTTTTCTTCTTTTTTTCTTTTTTTCTTTTCTTTTCTTTTCTCTTTTTCTTCTTTTTCTTTTCTTTTCTTTTCTCTTTTTCTTTTTTTTCTTTTCTCTCGGGCTCCTTCATGGCCGAAACAGGGGACCGGCAAGTCCCCTCCCTTGCCCGACCGTTCAGGCCACGGCCGACACGGCGGAGGCCGGCGGCAAAGGGGGGCCACTCTCTCAGGTTCGGAGAGGCAAGGCCGGCGGTCGGTTGTGATCGCCGGCACCGAAAAATCAAAAGGAAGAAGAGACCAAACAGGGGTCTCTTCTCCGACCAAAAAGCGACGACATCCGTCGCCGGCAGTCGCGCACAGAGGTACGGGAAGAAGGAGAAAGAAGAGAGGTAGTGGAGGAAAACTTACTTCGGCCTCCGGTGACCTCGTCGGTGAGCAATCACGACGAGAACAAAATGAGTATCCGCGGCTCCAATCGAAAAAATCAGGGAGGAAGAGAGGGGAATAGGACCGGTGATCGGCTTCTAAGGAAGGGGAGGGCCTTTTTATAGAGAGCCCTAAGACTCCTGGTGGTCCTAGGACTCCTGATCTCTGGGGTTTAATCGGAGAAGAAGACTCCTACCGGGAGTCTTCTTCCCGGTTCCCCTGTTTTTTTTTTTTTTGGGCTTGGATCTTAATAGATGGGCTTAGGCTATAACATTCTTCACCCCTAAAAGAAATTTCGTCCTCAAAATTTTTCATACCTGTAGTCTCAAAGAGCTGGGGATATTTTTGCTTCATTTATTCCTCTAATTCTCAAGTAGCTTCTCTTTCCGAATGTCAACTCCACTATACCTTGACATAATGAATGTTGCGATGTCTCAGCACTTGTTCTTTACGATCCACGATCCGTACAGGATATTCTTCATATGATAACTCCTTTCTAACTTGCAATGGTTCAAGTTCCACGATGTGACTTGGGTCTGGTAAATATTTCTTTAACATAGAAATATGAAAAACATTATGAACTCCTGCAAGTGAAGGTAGTAAGGCAAGTCTATACGCCACCTCATAAATTTTTTCCAAAATCTCAAACGGACCCACATATCTAGGATTCAATTTGCCACGAATGCCAAATCTTGAGATTCTTTTTGAAAGAGATACTTTGAGAAATACATGGTCACCAATTTGAAATTCTAATTTCCGTCTCCTGTTATCTGCATAACTTTTCTGTCTGCTTTGTGCTGTCCGAAGTCATTCTTTAATTAATTGAATCTTCTCGACTGCTTGTTGAACAAGTTCGGGATCCAATATTCTCCGCTCACCAACATCATCCCAGTGAATCGGTGATCGACATCTTCTACCATATAATGCTTCATAAGGTGCCATACCAATGCTAGCCTGATAACTGTTATTGTAAGCAAACTCAATCAAAGGTAGATGCTCATCTCATGAACTTTTAATATCCAAAATACAAATTCTCAACATATCTTCTAAGATCTGAATAGTTCTCTCTGACTGACCATCAGTCTGTAGATGGAAAGCTGTACTGAAGTTCAATTTTTTCCTAATGCTTGTGTAAGCTCTTCCAAAACTGAGATACAAATTTGGTATTTCGATCCGATACGATGGTCACTGAAATTTTATGTAGCCTTACAATTTTTTCATATATAATTTTGCTAGTCTTTCCAAAGTAAATCTAACTCTGATTGGTAGAAAGTGTGCAGACTTTGTCAATCGGTCCACAATCACCCAGGCTGCATTATTTTTACTTGGAGTCTTCGGTAGTCCAGTTACAAAATCCATAGTGATATGTTCCCACTTCTATACTGGAATATCAAGAGGTTGAAGTAGTCCCGCAGGTCTCTGATGTTCAGCTTTAACTTGTTGACACACCAAACATTGAGCCATGAATTGAGCGATCTCTCTCTTCATATTATTCCACCAGTACATTTCTTTTAAGTCTCTATACATCTTAGTACCTCCCGGATGAACTGTATAACCGGTCTGATGTGCTTCTTGAAGTATTTCATGCTTGAGTACTGAATCATTGGGTACGTAAATTTTATTTTCGAACCTCAACGAACCATCATCATGTATCTTGAATTCAGATTGAACACCAGCTTCCACTGAATTTCTTATTTTCATTAGTTGTGGATCATCATTCTGGGCAACTATAATTCTTTCAATGAGTGTTGGCTGAACCCTCATGTTGGCAATCGTATTGTTGAGTCATATATTCGGATGTCTAATTTCAGTTTTCTTATATCCTCCAATAATTGGCTTTGATGTGTGATTAAAACCGTCAAATTTTTCATGGATTTTCTACTAAGGGCATCAGCAACGACATTAGCTTTTCTGGGATGATAATGGATTGTTAAATCATAATCTTTCAATAGTTCTAACCACCTTCTCTGTCTCATATTTAATTTCTTCTGCGTAAAAATATACTTCAAACTCTTATGATCAGTAAACACTTCACACTGCGCACCGTATAAGTGATGTCTCCAAATTTTTAGGGCAAAAATCACTGCAGCTAATTCCAAATAATGTGTCGGATAATTTTGTTCATATGGTTTCAATTATCTTGAGACGTAGGCCAATACCTTACCATGTTGCATCAATATACAGCCGAGTCCTTTTTTAGATGCATCACTATATATTGTGAATCTTTCATCTTCTGTTGGTATAGTAAGGATAGAGACTGAAACTAATCGTTGTTTTAACTCTTGAAAACTCTGTTCACAATCTTCGGTCCACTCGAATTTAACCCCTTTTTGAGTAAGACGAGTCAAAAGTGCAGCTATGCGGGAGAATCCTTCTACAAATCATCTGTAATATCCTGCTATTCTCAAAAAGCTTTGAATCTCGAAAATATTTGTAGGTCTGTTCCACTGCATCACAGCTTCCACTTTTGTTGGATCCACAGAAATTTCATCTTTAGACACGATGTGTCCTAAAAAGACTATTTTGTCCAACCAAAATTCACACTTCTTAAATTTAGCATAAAGCTTTTCTTTCCCCAATATTTGTAGTACACACCGTAAATGTTCTTCATGCTCCAATTTACTCCTTGAATATATCAAGATATCGTCAATAAATACGACAACAAACTTATCAAGATAGGATTTGAATATTCTGTTCATTAAATCCATAAAGGCTGCTGGAGCATTGGTTAACCCAAAAGGCATCACTAGAAATTCATAATATTCATAACGAGTTCTAAATGCAGTCTTTGGTATGTCCTCTGTTTTGATTTTTAACTGATGATATCCTGAACGAAGATCAATTTTTAAAAAGACTTGTGCACCTTACAGCTGATCAATCAAATCATCGATTCGAGGTAGAGGATACTTATTTCTGATAGTGTTCTTATTTAACTCTCTATAGTCGATACAAAGCCTCATACTACCATCTTTCTTCTTCACAAATAAGACTGGAGCTCCCCAAGGAGATACACTAGGCCTTATAAAATCTTTATTCAACAAATCCTGTAATTGATCTTTCAACTCCTTTAACTCCATAGGAGCCATTCGGTATGGAGCTTTAGAAATCGGACCAGTATTGGGTGCCAACTCAATGATAAATTCAATTTCTCTGTCTGGTGGTAGTCCGATTAAATCATCAATGAATACATCCGAAAATTCATTTACGATAGGAATATCCTGTAACTTCAATTCATCATGTTCTTTATTCTTTATTGATACTAGGTAACCTCTACATCCCTTTCTTAGCATCTGTCTAGCTTGCACAAATGAAATAATACGTGGAGGGGTGGTTCCTGTACTTCCATCAAAACTGAATGTCAATTCTTTCAGTATTTGAAAGTTCACTCTCTTTCCATGACAATCTACAGAGGCATGATAAGTAGCAAGCCAATCCATTCCTAAAATGACATCGAAATCATGCATATCTAGGACCACCAAATCTGTCGGTAATTCTCTTTCTCCTATTCTGATACTACATGATTTGCACACACTTTCGGTACTCAAAATACTACCTACTGGTGTCTCAACATATAATTTAATTTTCATAGGTTTACTGTTAGGATTTGATGCCTCGAGATTCAGCCCATATTGAGCCCACAGTGAAGTTCGCGATGAAAAACAGAGTCCAACGAGATCAAGATCACTTGAAACGGAGCTCAGATGGAGGAGATACGAGCTTTTGAAGTTGGCACGAGATTTGAGGCGGTGGAGGACCGACGGCGGGCGGTAGCGGCGCGGCCGCAGAAGGCGGTGCGCGGGACGCGCGACCCAGTCCCGTGCGGGATGTGCGACCCACATGGGTGGGTGGCCCAGTCGGGCGCGCGGCCCAGCCCCACGCGGGCTAGTGCGCAGGCGTGGCCTGCTGGCCCTTTGCCCCGATCCACCGTGGACCGGGCGGTCCACGGCTGGGCCTGTGGACCGCGTGGGTGTTTCCCACGCATTTCTCGCGGTCCACAACACTATTCTATGGACCGAAGCGCGATCTGAGGGCGTGGGTGGCTTCCGGTCTTGATCCAACGGTCCAGGGGTTATCTTGCTTTATTTAGGACTCCTAATCCATCTCTAATCAAGTGTTTAACCCTTTAAAAGGGCCCTGTCATGAACAGTGAAGCGGGAGGTTCGGTTTTTTGTGCCGTACGAAGCCCATACGGAACCCAAGAAAAGAGAGAGGCAGAAGCGCTGAGAGAGAAGGAGCAGGAGGCTCCTGGACAGCGGTCGCCAGGTACTTCAGGGGTTCAGGGGGTCTTCCAAGAGAGAGAGAGCTTTTGTGAGGGGAACTTCCAGTGAGAGAGAATTAGGTGTACAAGGGTTGAGGGTGAGGTCTCCTCTTGTAAAATTTTTTTTTCATAGTGAAGTTTGCATGCCCCGTGGAGGCGAGCCCTTTTGTGGCTGATCCACGTATTTTGATTGTTTTTCTTTTGTTTTGTTTCTTCTTTCTTCCTGCTGCATCTCGTGGTACTAAAAAGATCTTGGGAGGTGGTGTCCTGGCCAGCATCCACCCAACAAGTGGTATCAGAGCAAGGCGGTACAAGGACGTAGATTGCAGCGGTGGTGAGCAAGACTGAAGATGGAGAAAACAGGAACAATCAAGATGGAGATCAACAAGTTCGATGGTAAGAGCAATTTCTCCTTGTGGCAGGCAAGGGTGAAGGACGTGCTCATCCAACAGGGGTTGATCGATGCTCTCTTGTGCGATGAGAAGCCGACCACCATGGAGGTGCGGGATTGAAAATCGCTACAGATGCAGGCGGTGAGTACCATCCGCATGTACCTGACAGATGAGGTGGTGATCCATATGCTGAGCGAGACTTTTCCGACGGTGCTGTGGTCGAAGCTCAAGGAGTTGTACATGGCGAAGTCTTTCACCAACACACTTTTCCTCTGAAGGCAGTTTTACCAACTGCAGATGACTGAGAGATAGAGCGTGCAGGAGCATCTAAGCCACTTTCAGAAGATCCTCACCGACCTCCTCAGCGTTGGTGAGAATGTTGAGGAGAAGATCAGGGCGCTGGTTTTGCTGGCGTCGCTTCTCCCTTCGTACGAGTCCTTGGTAACCGCTCCTCTAGTGGAGAAGAGCACTATCAAGATGGATGAGGTCACCATGGCGATACTCCAGAATGAGATTCTCAGGAGGGAGAACACAGCTTCGAGCTCAGGTGGCGGTAGCTCAGCTTTGGTGGCTTCTGGAAGAGCAGGAGGCGGTAGACGGAGCGACAGGAGATCGCAACGAGGGCGGTCTAAGTCCAAGAGGGACTTGAGCAAAATCAGGTGTTACCAGTGTGAGGAGTTGGGGCATCTAGCCAGAAATTATCCTCAACTTAAAAATCGGACGGTGGCTGCTGTAGCGACGGCCAGCAGCGATTTAGATGGAGATGTCCTGGAGATATCTGATGAGGTATCTACTTCTTCCCAGCAGTGGATATTAGATTCTGCATGCCCCTATCATGTGTGTTGCAGAGAGAAGCAGTTTGACTCCCTGAAGAACAGTGAGGGCACTGTATATCTGCCGGATGGATCGAGCTGTGCGATCAGAGGCATTGGGACGGTTAGCTGGAGGACACATGACGGTGCAGTGAGGAGATTGGGGGAGGTCCGATACATACCTGATTTTAGACGGAATCTTATCTCACTTAGTAGACTGGATTCGAGAGGCTACAGGACGGTAGCTGGTGGAGGAATCCTGAGGGTGTTACGCGGTGATAGGATTGTGCTGGAGAAGAAGAAGGGGAGCAGAGGATATTATTACCTGACGGGGAGCCCAGTGCGAGGTGGAGCTTCGGGAGCCAGGTGGAACCCAGAGCGAGGTGGAGCTCCAGGAGGTGGATCGGGCACGAGACAGGAGACTCGGGAGGATGAGAGGCGACGTCGCAAGGTGAGATTTCTATTGCCACAGGATGATGCTCCGAGCAGGTCTCAAGTCAAGAGGAGCACAGCATGCGATGGAAATGGGATCGAGCAGCCTGGCTCGACTCCCATGTTTGCCCATCCATGATCAGCAGGCGATTGCCCCAGGGTATGGGGGCGAGGAGATCCAGAAGCTCTCAGAATTTGGAGGAGGCTGAATATCGAGTCGAGGTGGAGATTGTTAAGATTTGATGCCTCAAGATTTAGCCCACATTGAGCCCACAGCGAGGTTCGCAGTGAAAAATGGAGTCCAACGAGATTAAGATCACCTGAAACGGATCTCGGATGGAGGAGATACGAGCTTTTGAAGTTGGCATGAGATTCGAGGCGGTGGAGGATCGCCGGCGGCCGGCGGCGGGTGGTAGCGGCGCGGCCCAGGCGGGCGCACGACCCAAGCTGGGGCGCGGCCCAACCCCATACGGGCCCGCGCACAGGCGCGGCCTGCTGGCCCTTTGCCCCGGTCCACCGTGGATCGGGCGGTCCACGGCTAGGCCTATGGACCGCGTGGGCATTTTTCACGCATTTCTCATGGTCCACGATACTATTCCATGGATCGGAGCGCGATCTGAGGGCGTGGGTGGCTCCCAATCTTGATCCGACGGTCCAGGGGTTATCTGGCTTTGTTTAGGACTCCTAATCCATCTCTAATCAAGTATTTAACCCTTTAAAAGGGCCCTATGATGAACAGTGAAGCGGGAGGTTCGATTTTTTGCACCGTACGAAGCCCGTACGGAACCTAAGAGAAGAGAGAAGCAGAAGCGCTGAGAGAGAAGGAGCAGGAGGCTCCTGGACAGCGATCGCCAGGCACTTCAGGAGTTCAGGGGGTCTTCTAAGAGAGAGAGCTTTTGTGAGGAAAACTTCTAGTGAGAGAGAATTGGGTGTACAAGGGTTGAGGGTGAGGTCTCCTCTTGTAAATTTTTTTCATAGTGAAGTTTGCATGCCCCATGGAGGCGAGCCCTTTTGTGGCTGATCCACGTATTTTGATTGTTTTTCTTTTGTTTTGTTTCTTCTTTCTTCCTGCTGCATCTCGTGGTACTGAAAAAATCTTGGGAGGTGGTGTCCTGGCCAGACATCCACCCAACATTCACATACTATATCATGTTGTCTAATAAAAGTAGTGGATATAAAGGAGTGTGTAGCACCAGAATCAAAAAAAACTGAAGCATGAATACCAGATACAGGAATGATACATGTCACCACAGCATTAGAGGCCTGAGCATCCTGTTGCGTGAGTGCATAGATCCTTCCTTGAGTTTTCGGCCTTTGACCTTCATCCTTTGTTTGTGTGGGTCTATTCTCATTCCTCTGGGGGCAATCTGTAATTTTGTGTCCTTTCTGTCCACAGCTAAAATAAGAACCAGTATTCCATGGGCAATTAGAAGACTCATGCTCTCTTCGACCACATCTCGAACATCTAGCTGCCTCATTCTCACGATTATTATCATTTGCTGGCTTCTTTACTGGATCCTTATTGTTTTGATTTCGTCCTTGAGTTCCACCAAACCTATTTTTCTTCTTCTGGTTCCTTTCTCTCTCTGCATGTGCTTCATTAACTTCCTTCTCAATTATTAGAGCTTTATTCACAATTGAGGCATAAGTAGTTAACTCATAAGGTACAACTTGTTTTCTAATTTCTGTCTTCAATCTCATTTCAAATTTATGTACTCTGTCTTGCTCAATCTCAACTAATCTTAGAATAAACTTGGCTAACTCCATGAATTTAGCTTCATATTCTGCAACGGATCTGTTCCCCTGTTTCAGATGAATGAACTCCTGCTCTTTCTATATTCTGACACTTTAGGGGAAGTACTTGTCAAAGAATTCATCTCGAAATCTCTCCCAAGTGAGTGGTATCCTATCGTGTTCATATTTTTGTTCAAGTATACACCACCAGTTGTATGCCTCATCTTGTAACAGATATGCTGTGTAACGGATCTTCTTTTCATCGTAGCATTCTTGCATGGCGAATGCCTTCTCCATTTCCATAATCCAGTTATCTGCTTCCAGTGGCTCGATGGTCCCTTTGAAGGCCGGAGGGGCTAGCTTCTTAAACTCGACGATATTGTTTCTCTGCATCGAATGTTCTCCATGTCCAGGTGTCGGTGGAAAATGCTGACGTGGCTGTGCATATTGTTGTTGAAGTAACTGTTGTTGTGTTTGAACTACTCCGATCAGAGTTTGCATTAGTTGAGTCATGTTCGGCTCCTCCTGTACTGTCGGAGTATTTTCGGTAGGATCAAAGATTCCCTCCTGCTGAGATGTGCCGCTATTCAATTGGGGAGTGTTATCACCAAGTGAATTTGATGTCCCTCCTACCGCTCTTTGAGTATTCTTCGTTCGTCGTGGAGGCATTTTGACCTATGACAAATTTGAGATAATAACTTATCCTTAATAAGGTTATAAACTTACTTGAGACAGGTCAGATCATAATTATCATAATTAACCTCTCAAATTTCCTAATATCTACCCATCACTCGCGCATTCTATTCTACATGTCTTTATCTATCTACTTATGCTCTGATACCATATTAATTGTCACACCCCTGATCCGAGATTGTGAATCGAGGATCATAGCAACCACCGTATACTCATAGAAAACTTTTTCTATAAGCATGCAAGGCATTTCATCATGATATCTTACACATAAAGTTAAATAATTTTTTTCAATTTTTTTATAATCAAACTTTAGTTCAAATAACAAATCAAAACTCGGTGTCTAAAAGAAAAATAATTGTCTGACAAAGTCAACACTTAAAATAAAAGTCTTGAATCAATTCTGAGAAAATCCTAAATCAAATGAGCTAATTCTATCTCTAATCGCTCTCCCAACCGAAATCCCGCATCATGCTAATTTTCTGAATCTGTAAAGAAAAACATAAAACTCATTATGAGCTAAATAGCCCAGTAAGCAGTGTATACCTTTAACTGAATGAATCAGGCAATAATACTATACATATCGATTTACTGATAATAACAAAAATAATATGTAAATTCATGAAATCATAATCATACTATCAATCATATATAAAATTTCAATTCATCATAATTTTATATTATGCTTATCATCTTAAATTCATCAATTTCTTAAGTTCTTCCTACCAACCATGACTATGACTACATTTTTTCTGTGGCAGGGTCATAATACCGCGTATCTGCTTGCGGTAAGCTACGAATCATCTGGCAGCCAAATCTTTTGGAACCGCTGGTCTCGCTGACGGTTTGTCGCTAGTCTTTCTGGCGATATGTCGCTGGTCTCGCTGGCGACATAAACCCTCAGGACAATCAATTGCCAACGTATATGCCCCATTGGTGGGGTCCTTTACATAGTCGGGTTGTTAAATTCATATCATCTTCCAATTCATATTTTATTTTCAAAAATAATATAAATAATTGATGTTCGAGTCAAATCAATCGTATCATTCTTTATGATCATACATCATCATAATAATTTTATTTTCAACAAATAACTTCAATCATAAATAATTTCTACAATTAACTTCAATCATAAATAATTTCAATAATTATTTTCAATAAATATTTTCAATCACAAGCATGCCATGAATTTATTTAATTCAGAATTTATAATTTACCAGATAAATTCAATAAAAGTAAACACTACTTACCTCAAAAGAAAATTCAAACTAGAAATTCTAGAAATCTTGAAAATCCTTCTCCGGACCTGATACATCAAATATCATATTTTTTTGATCAAAATTTTATTGAATTAAAAATTAAAATTTGTTAAAAATCCAATGTCCCCACATGGATCAACTTGACGACATCATCCAGGATTTTCGGATTGATCCATAGAAACTCTTCTTATATTTCTTTTAATTATTATTATTATATTTATTTATTTATTTATTTTTAATTCTATAAATTTTAAAAATTTAAGAAAGAGAGCAGAGAAAGTTTCTCTCTCCCTTTTCTTTTTCTCTCTTTTTTTTTCTTTTCTCTTTTTTTCTTTTTTCTTATTTTTCTTTTCTTTTCTTTTCTCTTTTTCTTTTTTTCTTTTCTTTTCTTTTCTTTTTCTTTTTTTCTTTTCTCTCGGACTCCTTCATGGCCGAAACAGGAACCGGCAGGTCCCCTCCCTTGCCCGACCATTCAGGCCACGGCCGACACGATGGAGGCCGGCAGCAGAGGGGGCCACTCTCCTGAGTTCAGAGAGGCAAGGCTGGCAGTCGGTTTGATTGCCGGTGCCGAAAAATCAAAAGGAAGAAGAGACCAAACAGGGGTCTCTTCTCCGATCAAAAAGCGGCGACACCCGTCACCGGCAGTCACGCACAGAGGCACGGGAAGAAGGAAAAAGAAGAGAGGTAGTGGAAGAAAACTTACTTCGACCTCCGGTGACCTCGTCGGTGAGCAATCATGGCGAGAACAAAACGAGTATCCGCGGCTCCAATCGAAAAAATCAGGGAGGAAGAGAGGGGAATAGGACCGGTGATCGCTTCTAAGGAAGGGGAGGGTCTTTTTATAGAGAGCTCTAGGATTCTGGTGGTCTTAGGACTCTCGATCTTCGGGGTTTAATCGGAGAAGAAGACTTCTATCGGGAGTCTTCTTCTCGATTTTTCTGTGTTTTTTTTTTTTTTTTTTTTTTTTTTTTTTTTTTAAATTTGAATCTTGATAGATGGGTTTGCGCTATAACAGTGTACCTATATAGTCTTATTTTATTACATATGTCTTGAGCTCTCCATTAATCACCATTAAGTTACTACAGTGGCCGGTGCAAGCTTTTGGATCCACCAACAACTTCAAGTACCGCGGTGCCCCGAGCCCACGGTCTCCGGAACTAATTATTTCTACTAGCGACAAACCGGAGACGGGAAGAGCAGATGCATCAGCTAGGCACGTGCTGAGTTGGTGCATCACCTGCCGGCCATGGGAAGGACAGCACAAAGCATTATTGGTGGTGGGCGCTGCCATGCCCAAATCATTGTCTCCTAATACGTGTGCGGCCCCGCATGCAACACGTACGTTGGGAGATCTTCTGATGGCCCATTGTGAATCCTACCGAACAAACGAATTAAGTCACTGATGGCCATCACGTGTAGATCTATTTAAAAAAAAAAAAAATTAAAAAAAAAAAGGGGGCTCATCACAGAACACTGTGGGACTACTTGCATGACGTCCTCTTCCACTTGGGATTTGGTAATAGGTTTATTTCTTGGGTTAACCCAGATTCGAGATTCTTCAATGACTCACCGACTTTTCATTATAATCATGGATCTCCCAGTTTTAACGAACAATTTTTTTTTTCATTCTTTGCACATAAATGCTATTTTCTAGATGCCTTAGAAATGTTGCTGACGGAGGAATGGTTAAAGATTTTCAAACTCTTGCATCAGGCTCATATATTTCATTTGTTTTTTCTCTGGTTGTCTTCTAGTGGTTAGGGCATCTAGATGAAATGAAAAGCTATTTAGGAGGATTATGAAAAATTGTTGTCTATATTTTGAATAAGACAAGATTAAAAAGTTTGGAACTATCCCGAGGTTCATCAATTTGGTCGTATGCTTTCTCTAATTGGTCAGGCTCCACTTGTGAGTCGAATTCAACAATTTTGATGGTTCGAAATAAAAATCTCTATTTTTTGATGTTGACAAGACCTATTTTAATGTCGATTCTGACTTCTCTTATCATTACCTATCATGTGCTTCACTCGATTATAATTAATTTTTTTGTGCTTTCATGAATGATGCTATTTTGATCAAAAAAAACTTGATTTCATAAAAACATTTGTGTATCCTTTATGGTGACGGGGGAATTGGTTTGTAGAAGTTTGAAGCTCAAGTGCGGCCAAGGTGGTCTCTCTTCCAATAAAGATTCGCCATGCTATATCAAATTGGACGGTATAAGATGTCTCATATTATATCAATTGGAACCGGTGTACAAAGTTCCAAAAGAAAATAAAGTTCCAAGAGGCGCAAGTTGGAAAACTAGAGTAGGTATATGAAGACACTGGTAATTAATATTGGTGAACCAAAGAAACAATAAACGTTCTACCAAAAAAAAGAAACAATAAACGGGAACTAAAAAAATTCATTTCAATGATCGATTGCATAACCTACTCAAATTTTTCCTAGATAACAATTAAAAAAGAATAAAAAACAAAAGCATATAGAGGTACGCCTCCCTATAAGAAGCAGAAAGAATGGAGTACACATGCAAAAACTCAGTTCACACCAAAGGTTGGTTTATGTTTTACTTTAACTTCTAGTATTATGGGATACATATAGATACATTGCACTTTGATACTTGTATAGTAGGAGGGGAAGATATCTTTCAAGTAAGAGAATTTTCAAATTTTTTTTCGTTGAATTTTCATCATGATGCTATCCAGCCATTTACATAATATTTTTAAAAAAATATTATTGCTTATTTTGCTGATTGAGATATCAATATTTCAATAAATACACCAAGACATGAAGCATTGACTGTTAAAGGTCAAAAACTAGCATAGAGGCCAATGGTTTCCGGAAATAAAGTTGTTGACAATTAGTACATGAAGGAGTGGCTCCTTCACCTTTTATCTTTCACGAAAAGGGAAAACAACTACAAAATTTTAGTCGCTATCATGTAGTGTTTATTTATGAAACGACGACATAGAAGGATATCAGCCTAGCTACAACTTTATTAAGTGGGACAGATCCTTAGAATGAACGGACCTTAGGGTAGTCTTTCATCACCTAAGCACAATGCCACGCCACTTTCATGGTGGGAGGAACTGTGACATGTCAGTATGTCAGTAGTCCAGTGCATATATTGCAGTGCCGATTGATATATATGTCGCGTTGGCATTCACAAGCAAAACTGAGGCAATCTCTCTTTCATATGAGGATTGCCTCAATTATATTTGGTCATCACCTACGAAGCAGGACTCACATCCCTCTCGCTATAATTTTTCTCACAATTCACATGTCTTGTTGTGCCACACATTTATTTCATTAAATATAGTAACCGGCATGCATGGTAAATTTAATACGCATTAATATTGTTTATAATGGACTCTCTCTCTCTCTCTCTCTCTCAACTTTATGGACATGTCAGTATATATATTTATAGACACACACATATGTATGCATGTATGTATATGTATATATGTAGTTCTTGGTATATATACAATATTTTCTATGAGAAATCTTCTCTTGTATTCAAAACATAATCTAATTCAGCAACTTAGATTACCTCTTGACAGTGGAGCCACATGGATTCCCGCACCATTCTATTTTGATTAGATAATTCCTTAGGGGGTCTTCAGGTTACATTGCTTGGATAACCTTTGCAGTTGTGGAGATGCAGGTTAGAATTATCAGTAACACAACAACCTTGTCAAGCTTGGATTGGCAAATTAGGTGAGGTCATCAAGATATACAGCCGAGGGCCACACCAGGACAGCCAATAGAGAGCAAGCATCCCCACTTGGCATGACCTGAAGGTTTTATCTTCTTCATCTATTGAGACTCAAGCACATCGATCAGCAATTGAGTTAATTGCCAAATGTATGACCTAGCATATAAGACAAGCAACATGGGCATGCCTTATTGCTTGGGTTTAGTTACCATGTGGAAGTTGCCCTCGCCTTATCTAGTTCATGCAGCAGCACTCACCATGTGATGATGAGTGATGTCATATGGTTGAACTCTTGCTACAATAATATTCCCAGGTGGCAATTGCCGTAAAATTACAATATTGAAATCTATTTTGGGGATATTTCGAAATGTTTTTTTTTTTCTTTTGCTTTGCCAATGTTCTCTCACTTGTATCGAACCCAGACTAAGGACCGATTTGAGCTACACTTGATTCAGGTTCAGGACAGTAAACAAAATCCTTTATAGTCAGCTCTCATGCTCATCATGAATGTTGGCTGAAATTGATGGTGACTTATTTAATCTAATGCTAGTCTGGCGTATAACATTTATTTATAATTGATAATACTATGTTATAGACAATTATGTAGTAGATTCGGTATATTATAGCATCGAACATCACAATTAAACATGCCACCATAATAAATTCACATCACTTCTGGATTTAATCTGATGAACAAGGATTTATATGTAATTTCTAAATCTCTAAGGCATGCATCAAAACCTAATATGATCTTCCAAATCCCATCTTTGCTTGAAAAATTTTATTTGGGTTGAAGAATGTGACATTAGGATGAGCCCTAATTAGGTAGTCAACGTCCATCTTCTCAGGGATTGATTGTTCTTGTAAGTCATAATATTGTGGAAGGTTGTATGGATCTAGTATATCTCATGCCTCTCGGTGTTATAATTCTTTTCAAATTCATTAATGTTTCAGAGGACATGGTAATTTTTTAGAAAAATGTCTGATATTGTTATCATAAACTGCTCCTCTATTTATGCTGAAACTTTGTCAACTGTCTGACCTTTAAATAACCTCTTATTTTATTAAAAAAAATTTAAGCATTGTAAACATCAATTTTCTAGAATTGTCATTTGCTTCTAGAGCTTTTATCCAAGCAAAAATCTATCACCCATGATCATTCGCCTGCTGTCATGGTGCACACTGCATAGTACTCCCACCCAATTTATTAAAAATAAATTTTATAACAAAGTAGATAAGATTCGGATCAAGATTGTTAATAATAAATTCTTACCAACATTATCATGCGAATCAAATTTTTATAACAACAACGTAGAGCCAGCCAGGTACAGATATTCAACACTATTGTGACCAGGACACTGCGCCCACTCTCGTCGTGTAACACTCAAGCTAACGCGGGGAGTGGCAATCCTGCAATTCCGTGCAAGAAAGGGCCTACTGTGGCGGTTCCGCCACGTGGCCACGGCGCCTCTCAGATTAACTTGCTCCTCCCGAACCATTTAGATGAACGTACGATAGCGGAAAACGACAAGATCATTCAGCGCCTGCGCTTTCTCGTCGATTCGTCGTCATCGTCAAGGACCTCTTGACTGGATGGTACAGCGCGAACACGTGAACGCGGAACTTTGCTTCTCCTTCCGAAGTCGTGCCGAAGCACCCGTACAATGACAGCCGTTGGATAAGGCTGAGTTGGTTGGACAAAACGACGGACGTTCCACAGTGAAAAGAGTTGGCACTGGGTTTTTCCTTTTTGCCGTACCATGATTTTTTTTTTTTTAACATGACATCCACGTTGTTCTCATACAAATATAGTTAAAAAATTAAAATATAAAATATCATATAAAACTCTAAAAGCTCATGATCTTGATATCACGACCACTCACTAAAATGATTGACAATAAAAGATGCAATCCAACCTACAGCACTGTTTATCTCTCGATAGATATATCAACAGTCGTCGCAGAAAGTATCGAAGAGACTTTCAAATATCGTGAATCAATAGATGAATTGTGGACTGCTCGACAATACTCCGGATCTAGATAATAACATAGCAGAGTCACCCTTTACAATGATTCTTTCCGCATGCATCTTAGTCATGCATAGGTGATGCCCATCCAGACGATCTGAAGCTCCCGCCGAGAATGATGGCTCAAATATAGGAGACCCTTCAGCTACTAGTAGCCTACCCTCAGGGCCTCGGATCATATAGCCCACATCGCCTCTACCCCCCAACATTGCCATCAAAGTTGATCGTGATGAAGCTCGAGGGTGGGGGCTCCAGGAGATGAAAATCATCCTGTGGACCACTGCAGGAGCAGCAAGGGAGCCCCAAAAACTCGGATCATCAAGGGACTGTCCGAAAGTATCAAAGCAATAGTACTTTTTCGCCAGATAATAAACTCTTTCCAGCACCTGATGTCGAGAATGACCTCGGCATCAAAGACCTGGCTGTTTCTGACAGTCAGATCTGGTAGGCAATGTATGCCAGTCTCCCAATCGAGCCATGGTGAATCACACCAAAAAGGAAGAGAGCCAAGAGCTAGAATATATGCCCTAGTGTGGCCACCTCCATCAGCCAGATAAAGTATGCCCTAGGACCACGTAAAAAGACATACTCCTTGTCTCATCCTCCATCCTACAGCTGGGCAGATGGTCGACATTCCATGTCCCTATCCCCGAGGAGGGATCGAGTCAAAAGATGGCCCCAGGCGACCTTCCAAAGGAAGAGTCTAATCCTGGGGTGGACAGCAGCTCTCTAGATCCAGGCTGCCTCGATCCTCCTCTCTGACACTGGTATGTACATCGTAGCAAGCTCCCGGTAGGGATCCTGATGCAGTAAGACTGGCCCCACACCTCAAATCCTGACTCGGTGGATAGAGATGGAGATAGCAAGGATCCTATCTGCAAGCTGGCCTCCAAATAGCTGGATGATGTTTTGGGTCCTCCAGCTCTATCGTCCTCAGTGATCAAGTCGCAAACACACCAGTCATCGCCTACCTCCATACTGACGAATGTCGGCCAACATGAGAGAGGTAGACTGGAGATCCACGCATCTTGGCTCACATCAATCGAGGCCCCGTCGCCACTCAGCCACCTAAGTTGGGCCTCCATTGTAGGGCTATGAGTCCGAATCTCCCTCCAGATGAAAGAGCAACTGCAGTCTTCTCAACTATGGGATCCCTGACTCTAAGCCCCATAGTGAGCTCTTATCACCCTGCTCTACAAACAGTTGGACTGGATGAGGAATCTCACAGCATGCCTGGCAAACGTCACCTCCTTCCTGAGCAGCAAAGACTAGATTCCTAGGCCCCGTAGCACAGTCTGTGACCACCAGACAATTTTCAGGAGAGCAGGTGCAGTCTGTGACCACCCTATGTGGAGCCCCACAAAAAGTTTCAAAACTGCTGTTCTAGACTCCTGAACATGCACAAGACACAACAGTATTCGCAAGTAGGTAAATCGAATGGAGCTCAGAACTGACCTCACGAGTGTAGCCCTCTCCATTATAGAAAGAGAACGAGCTTCCAGCCATCGAGGCACTCCTGAATCCTCTGCTTCATGAGCCTACAATCAGCCCTCCACAGTCTCTGACCCATGATGGGGATACCAAGAGAAGTCAGAGTCCTGGTCTGCTCGGAATTCCTAGCCTATCTCGAATCATGTGCTTCATTTACACCTTCATCTTTGGGCTGAAGATGATAGTGGACTTCTGCAGATTCACACACTGCTCATATGCCCGACAGTAGGCCTCCACCATAGATGCGAAGCACCTCGCATTGCGCATTGAGGCCTAACCGATGAGTAAACAGTCATCAATAAATAGAAGATGCGATAGAGACTGCATCCCAGGGGCAGGCCAGTAGGGTTCCAGCTCACCTCCTGGACCGCCACCTGAAGAGCACGAGATAGGGCATCAGCACATAAAATAAATAGATAGGGGGAGAGAGGACACCCTTGTCGGAGGTTGCTGGTCGAGTGAAAGAACTCTGTCAGAGAGCCATTGATCAAGATGACAAAGCTCGAATCTTTAACACAGTCCATAATCCAATCAGTCCACCTGTTACGGAAGCCAAACTCCTGAAGTGTCTGCCGCACAAAACTCCAGCTCATCCGATCGTACGTGCGCTCGATCAAGCTCCGACGAATAGGGGCCTACTATAGGTTATGCATAAATTTTTGGGCAAGCAGGACATTATCAGTGATGCAACGGCCATTGAGAAACGCCCTCTGCTCTTGGCTAATCAGACGTGCTATGATCGGCTTTAGGCATCCAACCAGAACCCTCGCACACACCTTATAAAGAGTGGTGTAGAGGCCGATAGATCTGAAGTATCCAGGTGCCGATGCATCAAGTCTCTTCGAGATGAGAGTGATCAGCATCCTCTTCCACTGCTCTGGTATGCCTCTAACCTCAAAAATCATCTGCACAGCCTCAGTCACCTCTGCACTGATGATCAACCAATATTAACAGAAGAAGAAGGGTGGAAAGCCATCCGACCCTGGGGCTTTATCTTCCCCAAGAGACTTGAGGGCCCCATGCATCTCATCAACTACCATAGGATAAGGTAGGGCCTCATTCTCCTCATTAGAGATACTGCAAGTAGGGCGACACCCCTGGGACAGATCACCCCCACCCAAAGGGGCAGTCCAACGAGATCTGAAGAACTAAAGAATCTGATCTTTGATCTCGTTGTTGTCCTCCACAACACTGCTATCGATGTCCCTTAGCTGCCTGATATAGTTCGAGGATCTCCTGATCATCATAGACTGATGAAAAAATTTGGTGTTCCGTCACCTTCCCTAATCCACTGCATCCTGAACTTTTGCCTCCAAAGTATCTCTTGCTATCTCAAAAGAGAATAGTGCTTAGAGAGCTTGTGATGAAGCTCCCACAGGTCCGGCTCCTGGAGACCACCCTTTTGGTCCTCTCTCCTCTGCAGCTCCATAATGTCCTACCCACTCGAGTCGTCTAAAAATGTCACCTTCTTCAAGCCAGTTCCATCGGATTAGCCATGTCTAGCCAGCTCCAACCTTCGAGTCATCTAATATCTCGCATCCCCACGAACCGACATCCTTCACACTTCCCTAATCAGATCCCACGATTTCAGATAGAAGATCCAAAACTTCTCAAATCTGAATGGAGCTCTGGATAGACGGGGCCATCAGTAGTGATGAGGCGGATATTGGTATGAGGCTATCCTCAGTAGGTGGTGCACCTAATGCTCTGGGAATCATTGGAGCCATGCGGCGGTGGCCAGAGCCTGATCAATCCTCTCCCAAACCCTAATTCTCCCAAGACAGTTGTTGCACCAGGTAAATCTGAGATCAATGTAGCCAAGATTAATCAATCCCAGGTCACTGATGAACTCTGTGAACTCTCTGGAGTCAATGGTATTTACATGCTACCTGCCATCCATTTTCTTATGGGGCCCTATAATACAGTTGAAGTCTTTGACAATGAGAGAGGGTAGGCCTGCATCACCAGCAAGGCTGTCTCATCCATTTAGGGCTGGAACTGGGCTCGGGCTTGCCTGAGGCTCGTTGGATCGGGCTAACTTCGGGTCAGGCTTCGGGCTCAGTCCAAAACAGTTCAGATCAGATTTAGACCTAAATATAGGATCCCTTTATCTTTCGGACCAGGCTCGGACTTATCTTTGGCCTTGCCCGGGCCCAACCCGAGCTCGAATGCTTAAATACCTCCATCAAACTACCACCGTTGATCCGATCGCCCCTCTTACTCCGCTGCCTTAGACCTTACACCTCTCTTTGTCCACCCACCCCTGACTACAGCTCCTCCTCTGATGGCACTACCGCCACCTCCTCCACTATCGACTCCGCCTCCCACATCACCCTCCTTTCCCTCCAATCCCTCACCTCCTCCCTTCAACTCCCCTCCCTTTTCCATCTCCTTCGCCAGCCTCTCCTCCCTCCCCACTCTTGATGAAGCACCCACCGCCATCGTCGTTGCAGGACCCTCCCTCCTCTACTCCGCCTCTGTTATCGAGATCTTCATGTACAACCACGCCTCCCTCCATCACCTCAACTTCTTCCCTGCTGCCCCTGCTGCTAGCTCCATCAAGTCCGTCGCCTTCTCCTTTGACAGCCGTGACTTCACCGTCCACCAGGATGGCCGCATCCGCACTTGAAAGTGCTCAGCCCGCTCCACCTCCTCACCTCCTTCCTACTGCGTCGACCGCCTCCACCGCCTCTCCCTCCCTCCAACTATATCACTGTCCGTTGCTACAAGAAGCTCCTTTGGATCCAACATGCCGACGTCGTCTCCACCATCACCACCTCCGCAGCCTCCTCTACTCCATCTCCTAGATAAAACCCTCAAGATCTGGTGCATCTCTAACCTCTACTGCATCAAATCCGTGGCGGTGCATGAGGATTCGATGAACGCCATCATCATCGCTGGCTATGGGACGACTTTACGAGGTCAGCGGATCGAAGGATTAGGATATGGGGGCAGTCGGCAGGGGAGAATGGATGGCACGGGCTGGTGACGACCTAGGAACTTGCCTTGATCGAGCTCGGGTTGGCCCAATCGAGCTCGGGCCTGGCTCGGATCGGGCTCGGACCCCTTTTTTTCTAAAATATTTGAGCCTAAGCTCAATCCGTAGTCCGAAAAATTTTTTCGAGCTGGGCTCAGATAGACATATAGCCCAACCCAGTCCAACTCGGCCCACTTCCAACCCCACACTCATTTTCTCCACTTGTTTGTAGGTCCATCTTACTGTAGATTATAGTGCGCCCACATCTCAAATTCTTATTGGTAATAGTTGGTGGGGAACATTGGTGTTTCACCAATTCCCAATTGCGTGCCGTCCATCGTGCATATGCTCCAAGATTTATCCCAGTTCACTTGCACCTGGTGCATCAACAATTTCTCCGCTCAGAGAGTCCACTTCTCAAGGTCGAGAAGTTATTGAATGCACCAAGTCCAAGTCGATCGGGGCAAATGCACGGTGGATAACACGCAATCGGGAGTTGGTGACATACAAGGGGTGATGTGGTGTGTTATCTACGTGTGATCTGGCATGGTCCATTGGACCTGGCCGACTAATAATTAGAAAGGCGGATGCAGTGAGCTAATTAAATATTGGGTTTACTCAGCTTGTCCGGTTTTGAGTCTTAAGAGTTGGTGAGCTTACCTTCCTTCCTGCCCCACTTTTTTGCTAGTCTGCCGAAAATAATAAGAGAGAGTAAACAGTTGATTGGAAGGAGAGCGTTCTATTTAGTGAAATACTTATCCATAGAAATTATGATAAAATTTTTTTAATTAAATTATAATTATTTTTTTCAAAATTTAAGATAATTATAGATTTTTATCTAGCATTGTGGAAATATATATTCTACTATCTAATTTTTGCTATATATATATATATGACATGTAATCCTCTATGAATATTTTTTTATTAAATAAATTACTAGTCCATTTGATAATTTTTACTAACATCATCACTTTTAATATATTTGAGTCTTAAAATATTTTTTTTTTATTTTTTTAAATTTTAAATTTTTATGTTTGATCAGGGTTATGTTTATATTTTTGAAATATTTGATAGGATCATGTAATTATCTCAAATCTCGTGAGGAGTCAGGATAATTTATTTTTTTTTATAATTTTTTTACCCTTGATGCAAAATAATGTTGGAGTAGGGAGATAGAACGATCCAATTCTATATATTTTAATTATTTTATAATTTATAATAACAATACAAAATATTTTTATTGTTCTATTTTATTAGTTTTTAATAATTCTGTAGTCTCTAAAATAAATATCTTTTATAGATGATAAATTTTTTATAGAATTTTTTTTTTTTAAAGAGCTTTGTTATAAAGAAATTTAATGAATTTATACTCACATATTTTTATATCTCAATTAATATTATTGAAGGGGGTTGATAATTGCCATCGACTATCTTATAAAGATATCTTGTCCTAGTGAGGCTTTCACATAAAGAGCTATTGTAATTTATGTTTAAATATAGAAGAATTTATAGTCCATGCCCTTTTGTTTCATAAGATTCTTGTTTAATTTTTGAGTATTTTAATTTTTATATTATATATATATTGGATGGTTCCATTCATTTGATTTATCAAAAAAAAAGAATCGATACATTTTATATTAAATATTTATACCATAATAATTTATGAATTTTTTATGTTTTAATAAATTCTCTATTTTACCTTCTGAAAGGACCGTCTTGCACCACTGAGATCAAACGTACTATAGTTTTCTTTTTTATTGAAAATAAAAAATATTCCAATTATTGTCATATTACTTTCTAGTTGCTGGCCTTAAGCTATCACTGTTCTAAAAGTAAAAAAAAAAGTTAAGAGAATCTTCTAGGATTTTTATCGGAAAAGAGGATCGACGGTTCGCTTTTCTTATCGCTGTTCTTACCGCAAGTGATCTTAAGCTCGCACTCCACTGCCCACCGTTCTGTTTCTCCAGCCGCTTCCGGTCTCTCTCCACGCTATCGAAGGTGGTGCGAGTCTAGAATCATTCGCTTTTCATTCCAGAGCCCAACACCACTTGTCACCGCCCGAAAAGCTGAGGCTCTCTCACTCTGAGAGAGAGGGTGCGGGGGCGGGGAGGGTTTTGGATCAGTAACTTTCCTCGCGGGATACTAAATGATCACCAACCTTATTCGTTCTACGCTCCTTTTTTATTTGTGGTGATCTTTTTTCCCCCTGAGCAAAAAAGGTAGCTCCTTTTCTCGATGATGAAGCCCTTCAAGACCTATTTAGCTTCTTCTCTCTACTCAACCTCTATCATAATCATCTCTCATCTGATTTTTATTTTTTCCTACTGTACTATTCCCTTTTCATGCTTCTTGACTTCATTTTAGTGGGCATTTGTTACAACTCAGTCAAGCCTTCCTCTGTTACATTTCAGTAGGAGGTCAGAGCCCCTCATTTTAGTCTTTGATTTTTATCTAATTTTTTGTTTATTTTTATTTTTATTTTTGGTACTTGTTTGATTATCTGATTTTGTGTGATTGGTGTAAGGGTGGCTTTACATTTTTTTTATGCTTCCAATAAAATGGATTTTTTTTGTTCTTTTGAAGATTAACCTATCTTTTTGTTCCTCTTTGATGGCGGAGGTTCCAATAAATTTCAGTTCGTTTGGTAAAGTTTTGTTTGGCATATTCAATGAGAGATTTTGAATGTGTGTTTGTACATCTTGGCGGGGATTCTTCGAGACCACGCGTTTAGATTCGATTCGAAATCCCGAGTTTGACGAAGGATCTGATGAGATTTGTGGTTTTGATCGAACTTTAGGGTTGGCAGAGGAGAAGAGGACCAAAATCCTATATTTCTGGATTTTTCTCAAGCCTGCATGCAAATTGGATGGTCTTCATTTAGCTTGCACATCATTGGGTTATTGCGTTTAGATATTTTGTTGAGATTCTGAAGCTTATTCGGTTGGGGATCCAGCTTGGCCATTGAATTCATAAGGGATTATAGGCTTGTTGGCATACAATCAGTAAGCATTTTCTTGGCACTTTGAAAATTTTTTAACCACAGTTCTTATTATCACTAATTTCTGTTTTTTTTTTTTTTTTTTTTTTTTTGATCTTTTAATCTATACTAGCGGAGCAATCTCGGCCCTTCTCCAGGTATCCACATAAAGAGTAGATAACCTTCTCCATACAATGGTTTCGAGATCCTACTCGAACCTGTTGGACCTTGTCTCTGGTGACTCTCCCACCTTTGGCCGTGTCGGGAAGAGGCTGCCCAGAGTGATGACCGTGGCCGGCATCATCTCTGATCTAGACGAGGAGAACAGTGTCGGCTCTGAGGCACTGTCTTCCGTCTGTCAGGAACGGGTAATTATAGTTGGCAACCAGCTCCCTCTTCGGGCTCACCGGAGACCCGATGACAGTGGTTGGAACTTCAGCTGGGATGAGGATTCTCTGCTTTTGCAGCTCAAAGATGGTCTTGGAGAGGATGTGGAAGTCATCTATATTGGTTGCTTGAGAGAGGAGATTGAACCAGGAGAACAGGATGATGTTTCACAGACCCTGCTTGAGACATTTAAGTGTGTCCCCACGTTCCTTTCCCCTGATCTTTTCAGCAAATTCTATCATGGCTTCTGTAAGCAGCACTTGTGGCCTTTGTTCCACTACATGCTCCCTCTGTCACCGGACTTAGGCGGGCGATTCGATCGGTCTCTTTGGCAAGCTTATGTTTCTGTGAACAAGATATTTGCAGACAAGGTTATGGAAGTAATAAGCCCAGATGATGACTACGTATGGGTCCATGATTACCATCTTATGGTGCTGCCAACCTTCTTGAGGAAGAGGTTTAATAGAGTGAAGCTTGGTTTCTTTCTGCATAGTCCATTCCCCTCCTCAGAGATTTATAGGACTCTTCCTGTTAGAGATGAACTCCTAAGAGCCCTTCTAAATTCTGATCTTATCGGTTTTCATACCTTCGATTATGCTAGGCATTTCCTTTCATGTTGCAGTAGAATGCTTGGTCTTGCATATCAATCAAAGAGGGGTTACATTGGGCTTGAGTATTATGGGCGTACTGTTAGTATCAAAATACTTCCAGTGGGAATTCACATGGGTCAGCTCCAATCAGTGCTAAATCTCCCAGAGACCGAAGCTAGAGTCGCCGAGCTTAGAGATCAGTTTATGGGTAGGGTTGTGTTGCTTGGAGTGGATGACATGGATATATTTAAAGGAATCAGCTTAAAACTTTTGGCCATGGAGCAACTACTTGAGCAGCATCCAGAGTGGAGAGGAAAGGTAGTTTTGGTCCAGATTGCTAACCCTGCCAGAGGCCGAGGAAGAGATGTACAGGAGGTGCAGTCTGAGACAGCTTCCACGGCTAGAAGAATAAATGAGACATTTGGAAGGCTGGGCTATCAGCCAGTCATTCTTATTGATCATCCACTTCAGTTTTATGAGAGAATTGCATACTATGTGATAGCAGAATGCTGTCTTGTCACTGCAGTGAGGGATGGAATGAATCTGATTCCCTACGAGTATATAATTAGCCGTCAGGGTAATGAGAAATTGGATGAGGCATTGCAACTGGACCCATCGGTACCAAAGAAAAGCATGTTGGTTGTCTCTGAATTTATTGGTTGTTCTCCATCTCTCAGTGGAGCCATTCGTGTCAATCCATGGAATATAGATTCTGTGGCTGAAGCAATGGATGTGGCTTTGGAAATGCGGAATTCTGAGAAACAATTGCGCCATGAGAAGCATTATAGGTATGTTAGGACACATGATGTTGGATATTGGGCGCACAGCTTCTTGCAAGATTTGCAAAGGGCATGCAAGGACCATGTGAGGCGGAGATGCTGGGGTATTGGCTTTGGCTTAGGCTTCAGGGTCATCGCCCTTGATCCAAATTTCAGGAAGCTTTCTGCTGAGCATATAGTTTCTGCTTACAAGAGGACCAAGAACCGGGCCATTCTCTTGGATTATGATGGTACCATAATGCCTCAGACGTCTATCAACAAAACCCCTACAACTGAGGCTATCACTATTTTGAACAGCTTGTGCAATGACCCCAGGAACGTTGTATTTCTAGTCAGCGGAAGGGACAAGGAGACTTTGAGCAACTGGTTTTCCTCTTGTGAGAAACTAGTACTTGCAGCAGAGCATGGCTACTTTTTAAGGTAAGGGAATATTAAAGACTTAAGTCTTCTGTCATCTCATGTGCTTCTGCATGCTTTTGAACATGGCTTGTCGAGTCAATCTTGTAGAACAGTTTCCTTAATGATTTGTGTTATATACATAGATGCACCTATAGATGCATGCTATATCAACTTAATATGTTCCAACTGTATGTCTTAATTGAAATATTTTTAGGCAAAACCATGATGCCAAGTGGGAAACATGTGTGCCCGTGGCCGACTTTGATTGGAAGCAGATTGCTGAGCCTGTGATGCAGTTGTACACTGAAACTACTGATGGTTCAGCTATAGAGGCTAAAGAAAGTGCACTTGTTTGGCATTATCAGTATGCTGATCCAGATTTTGGGTCATGCCAGGCTAAAGAACTTCTTGACCATCTAGAGAGTGTTCTTTCAAATGAACCAGTGTCTGTAAAGAGTGGCCAACACATTGTAGAAGTCAAACCACAGGTCAGTTTGGAACCTTCTTCTAATAGTTAACTTGAAACCGTGCTGATGGTCTCTTTACTAAATCTCTGCAATCTAATTCTGATGTTTAGGGTGTCAGTAAAGGTCTGGTGGCTGAGCGGCTTCTGACCACAATGCATCAGAAGGGCATGCTTCCTGATTTTGTTCTATGCATTGGTGATGATAGGTCAGATGAGGATATGTTTGAGGTCATTACTGGTGCAGTGGCAGGTCCGTCCTTGTCCCCAGTTGCAGAAGTATTTGCATGCACAGTCGGCCAAAAACCAAGCAAAGCAAAATACTACTTGGATGACACGGTGGAGATTGTCAGAATGCTGCAAGGCCTTGCTACAGCTTCAGACCAGATGGCATGGACTGCTGCTTCTCAAAGTTCTCACAAAACAACTTGAATGCTGCCATCAGTTTGTTGTTGACCTGTTTCCTGCAGGTGTCAAAGCTTTATATTTTGGTTCCTTCGTTGTACATATGCTTGTTTGGCATGCCTTAGTAAATTATGTTTGTGGTTATCTAATCTTGGTGTACTGTTGACATTATGCTTTTGAGATGCTTATTTCCTCTATCTCTAGTGTGCTAGTTCTCTCTATTGTTTCTAACAGTGTGCTTGGAATCATGCATGACTGATAACCATGATCTGGTGCTATGGACCAAATTCCATTGAACCTACTAGAAATTTAAATAAACAATTACCATTGAAGTTGTAGAATACACGGCTTGCAAAACCAATGCCAAATAAGAAGCAGCTAATCTTGTTTCAACAGTGGATATATTAAGCTTAATGTAAATCTTACAGGTAATGGTCAATGGATAATGTTGTAAGGTTGCTTGTGTTCCTAAGTCAATTCATACAAATGTACCATTGCATATGTGGAATTTGTAGCATCTCTCTCTCCCTCCACCTCTCCTCACAACCCCACCCCCCACCCCCCCCCCCCCCCCCCCAACCAACCCAACCCTCCCTCCCTCTCTCCACCTCCTCACTCCCCCCTCCCTTTTTTCTGTTTAGCTTCATGCTTGGTCATTTACCAAAGTTGAATTGAATCAAGCTTTAGTTCTCTGACTGATGGATGACCAGAGTTGTGTTTTGAGGTTCTTATGCTTACATCTAGAACATTTTAATGTTTCTTATATTCCTTTCTCTCATGGCTTCCAATTATGCACTTGCTTTCTGTTATGACATTTATCTATTGTAAGCTCAGAGGTGGCAGTTGTGGCTGTTTATTTAAAGATAAATGGGGATACCTTCTTCTATAATATGAACTTCTGGTGAAAAATGAAAACCCAGAAATGCGCTATTGTTTAATAATTTTTCTCTCTGTTCCAGTCTGTACTTAAGAATCAGTCACTAAATTATACTAATGGTTGCCTGCAGTTAGACTTGATTGGATAAGAACCCTCTAATGCCTATTAGGCTGTAGAGATATTTGCTTCGGTTCCTAGTTGTATTAGCTAATTTGTTCCCATTCCCTATGTGGTCCTGACTTGCACACAAACTTGAACAAATTTCTAGGTGGAATCAGAAAGACATGATAATATTTAACGAAGAACTTAAAATCATAGTAGAAAACGACCAATAATACTTATAGCACATGATGTTCTTTTAATCTTTCAGTATGCATGTATAGCAATTTGATACATATAAGAGTGGAACACCTTGGTCAGCATGGATGCAACTTGTGAAAGAGCATGTGGAAAACTTGTAACGTCAGAAGCAGCCATCAAGAGGAAAATGCAGCAAACAAGGGTTAACCAAGCAACCACAAATAATTGGGGTAAGTCGGGGCTGTTATAGTTTTGTTAACAGTTGTGGTCAGGTGCCAGGTTGTGCTTATCTGAACTATTCGTTCTCTTTGTATGTTTGAGTGTCTATATCTTGTGGTAGTGGGAAACTTCTTTTGTCCCCATGAAGTTTCTGTTCTTAGCACATACAAGATCGTTAAAGACTTTTCTTTTCCTTGATTTAGCTAAAGTAGCTTGTAAAGGTTTGATTTCTTTAGTTCAGGCTCAGGTAGTGGTTACTCTCTCATTATTAAATACACCTTTGAGATTATTTCTTAGGAAAGCAATGCATCTGCCTTTGTCCTTAGCCAATTAAGCAACCATACTAGTGATGTGGATGGCATCGCCAAAAGCCTCTGCAGTCGGAACCTCTGTCCCCTGAAGCTCCCAAGTTGAGCCTTAGATTGCTTTCTTTGTCAGACTAATGGACCACTGTGAAAGATGAACGCTTTAGGCTTTAGCCAACTAACTACTTTCCTGGTGTCACCATCTGATTTGGTACTGTATCCGATCCTTCGCTTGCCTGATAATTATGTCATTAAAATGGGCATTCTGCAGAACCGTTGCAGGTGCGTTTAACAATTTTCATCTACAGCACCAACCATAAACATTGCTTGTTTGCTGCTGGGCTTGCACATTTGATAGTTTGAACAATCTCTGATTAGATCACCGTAAATCCCCACTGGTAGTTTTAGTGAAATTACAGCAGTGATTTCCCTTGCGTTTTTTTAATCGCTATTATGATTTGGCATATACTTATGTTGATAATATGGTTATTTTAAAAAACGAGAATTGAAAAGCAATTGCGAACTGTTGCCTGAGTTTTCTGATTACTTTTGTGGGACATTGCTTTCACGCTATTGGTTCGATCTGCAATTCGACGATCAGTCACTGGCCATGTTTCAGTTTATTTCTTGGTTTTATGCGTATTTATGTCTGTTGCATGCAATTACATTGTTTTATTCAGTTGTGCCAATTCCTGCTCTATGCACTGGTACGTTGTTTTGTACTTGAACAATGACTAAAAGATAAATAACTATAAATATAGGTATTGCAAAGTAATTAGTAATCAAATTCAAATAGATCTGGACCAATGGAATGCTTCCAGATTCTTTAGGGCTTTCTCACTCTCTTGATGCCATCCAGATTATCGAGCAACTAAATTATACACTGCTACCTTTCCCCAAGTGCTTTTTGGGGTTTTAAAAAAATGGAGGAAAAAGATGATATATGATAACTTCTGTCAGCTCCCTCAATGAAAGAAATGCTTTAAACTAAGAAACCAAAGGGACAGAACAATCTTACATAATTAATTTTCTATATTGGTCCTTTTCACCAAAACGGTAGTAAGGACTCGCAGCATATATTTCATTAAACATGAAATGAATACAAAAGAAGAGCCAAGAACGAGAACCAGAAAAAAGAGAGAGAACAAAAAAAAAAAAAAAAAAAAAGGAAGAGAAATTTTTTATACACCGCATTTGGTGTAGAAAAAATATACTGTCCTATTTGATTGAGCTACGTAACCATTGCTTTTCAACATGCATTCAATGTCTATAATTTATTTTTTATTTAAAATTTTAAATAACAAAAATATTCATTCTCTTCTAAAAAAATTATGATATTCTGTTGTTATTTGACATCTTGCGGGCAAATTATAACTTTCTACATAGGATGTATAATTTGATCATAAGATGTCATAAAGAAAAAATATTTCATTATTTAAAATTTTTATAAATTTTTTAATGATGAAAATATCTCTCCTTCTTTATGGCTTCGGAAAGAAAAATTATAACATCCCGTGCATAAAGCATAATTTGACCGCATGATGTCATAATATGATCACAGAATGTCAGAATTTTTTCAGAGAGGAGAAGAACTTTTATCATTCAAAATTTTAAATGAAAAGATGGAACTGTAGATATTAAATATATATTGGAAAGTGATGGCTATATGGTCCAATCAGATGGAATGGAGTATTTTTTTATAATAAGTACGGTGTATAAAGAATTTCTCAAATGAAAAAGCAGGGTAGCCCAATGAGCTCACACTAGCATATATTGGTCTACCGGACTAGTAGACCGTTACAGGAACTATAATGTTCTACATTGATCTTATTGTCTTGCAGATAATATCATTAGATTGCGTTAAATAGTAAATCTAAGTCTATGACGCAGCAGTTAAATGCGGTGTGCTGTGATGCTGATGTCTGGATTTATTGTCCGTATTGGAGAGTAGAATTTGTTACATTTGCCAACACATAATCTGTTCTCTCAAAACGTTCCTAGGTTACGTATTATATCTTTCGTCTCCATTTGTTTTGACTCCAATTAGAGCAGGAGAAGGGCTGCCAAAACTGTCCCGTGTGTAGCATGTGCTTAAGGCCTTGTTGAACACAGATAGCCGGTAATTTAGCTCATTGTTGGTCGCTGGATTTTTTTGGCAAGATTGTAGGCAAGTCTTTTCTGCGCATGTGTTTCATGAATCTCGTGGCTAGCAATTGTCTCGCTGCAACTAGCGTTTGCACACGTCACTCGGAGTACCCTCCGCCATAAAAAGACAATTCATGATTTTATGGATATACAAAAAATGTGTTTCATTATATTACCAAATATTCCTTACACGATTTTAAATTCTATTGTGATGGAAGGTATCTCAATCCTACTGTCCCATTTCTATAAAAAAAAATTTATTTTTATAAAATAATAATCAAGATAGGATTGGGATTTCAAAACTGATTCGTAGGGAAGAAAAAGAAAAGAAAAAGGGTAAGGGTAGAGATGCAAAAGTATTAAGAAAAAAAAAAAAATGATAAGAAAAGAAAGAAAAGAATAAGTGAAGAGGGATAAAAGGCACCTACAGAACTATAGCATGATAGTAGGATATTCAATTTTATAAATAAATAAAATATTATACTACAGCAGATTGGATAGCGACATATATTGCGGAGCACTCCGATGACTAGATTTAGAGATAAAGTGAGGATTGCTCGCTGGTCTTGTGAGATTTTGTATATTTTGATCTTTTGGTTTGCTCTCACATCAGGTTAGTGTGATTGTCTGTTTGTATCAAAAAAAAATTGAGATATTTTTGTCCCATAAGATTTAAAACTCTGAATACTTTATAGTTTGCCATGCAATTAATCACGTGCAATCCTTAATGCATATATATATATATATATATATATATATATATATATATATATATATATATTTATTTATTTATAAACAAACCAACATGCATCTCTATGCATGTATATATGTATGTTTGTACGCGAGAAGATTGCTTGGCAGGAGGTAGATTAACAAATTGAGAAAAAAAATCTGACAAATTCATTAGAAGTCTGAGAAGAGTTCAAATAACCAAAAAAAAAAAGTTTAAAGTAATAAAATAAAAAATTACTTTTCAAAAGATATTTATTCATTTATTTACTAAAAAATAAGTACAGAAAAAACAAGCATAACATTGACAGTTGAGAAAACATTACTAGCAACAATGTATGGTATAATAATTGAATAGCTTGGATCATTAAAAGAGAATATTTAGAGAAAAAATAAACCAAAAGAAAAATAGCGGTTAGTTCGAAAAAAAATGATATAATTTGCCGGATTTTGTTACTATATTGTGAAGTCTCATTTAATATAGGATGTGGCTTTTTTCCACCACCTGTTGCTTTATAGAGCTCTAGCTGTCAAGTGTATCAAGTCATCTTATATTGATTGCCATGTTTATACTAGAAAATAGCACGTTCTTATTAGAAAACTTTGTCCACCACTTGTTGAAGTTTGACTTGAAAGTGAAACACTTTAAGGTGAAATTTCATTTATAACAATCCAGCAATATGCATTTAGAAAGAGTAGTATAACTTTTTAAACCCTAAATAATGATGGTACCGATAAGTCGATTGATTGGCTTAATTATTTTCAAAATTGAAGCAACACATGGCATGCTTAACAAGCAAGATGTTATAAGCATCAAATTGTTTTTAAATGAGTCCAGCTAAGTTTGCCATTGCATTATTAGGAAACTTTTGGGAACTTGGAGGATGATGGTGGGTAAAAAAAGGACAGAGTTCTTATTCTAATTGAAAATTAGTCCTTGAGGATGGGACCAATATAGAATAAAAAAATAGACACCATGCCTTTCTAATTGGATAAATTAAGCACATAAGAAAAATACATTAAAATGGATATTGATGAATATGGCTCATAGAAAAGAGATGCGATGATTAGTGTGGTGCACTGTCACATTGGTGCATGTAATGTAAGGCATAATTTCTTTCTTTACATATCCTTATAACCAATAATTACACCAATTTTTGTTAGGTACACCAACCGAAATTGAAAATACTATAACAAATTTCAAATTATTTGACCGCGTGGAGAAGAGAACAACAGATGATTCAATCATCCAATTTTAGTCTCGTGTTCGTGACAAACTCCAACTCCTGCGCCTATCTTTATTTATTTATTTATTTTTGCCCAGCCCATTATCTCGTTTCCTTAATCTTGTTTCATGTAGTTTGTAAACAACTAAACAAAACCAGGGGCTGGACCAATTAAGATCAGAATGTTCCAAACCCATGATGCTCTGATTTCTCAACTCTCGACCGCCATTCGTTTGATCAACTGAACAGGAAAAAAAAAAGGGATTGGGGGGAGAAAAAATTCTTGCAACACGTAAGATGTTCCGGCGGAGTGTCCTGGTATCCGGATTCCCAATTGACTTCGACGATGCTCCAAAAATAATGAGGGTACACTAACGCTCAGCTTTGGCCTTTGGGAGAGAGTTGGGGGGCAAAGAATCCGATCGATTCCTCGACCCACCATCGAAACGATCTCTTTGCGCGCCAGTCCAAGAACTCTTCTTCCGTGGATCGGAGGTACCGGCTCCAATTCCGTCCTCGTTCGACGTGATTGAATTGAATTCGTCTCTTTCCCTTGATCTTTTCCGTCCTAAAAGATCGGTTCTTGGGATAAATTTGGAGCTATTCTTGGACTGGAATTTGATGGGCTTTATCTATATTTGATGGGTTCTTCTCTTATAGCTAATCGAATCATCGAACAATTTGTGAGTATTTATTGGAATGGAATCAAGGCTCTTATTGGATTTACTTTTCTTTATCTATGATTGATGGTTTCTTTTTTAAACAGCTAATGGAATCATCGAGTGATTTACGGGTATATATTGGAATAGATTTAAGAGTCTTACTGGATATAGTTTGATATTTCTAGTCATATTCGGTAGCAGGATTTTGATTATTAATAAATGCGTCAGGGTTAGGGCGATGGACTTCCTGCTCTCGAGTTTAGTGCTACCAAGATTGAATCTTGATATCTAGGAGTTTCTTTTCTGTTACTTGGTGCGTATCATTCGATGACTCTTGCTGTTTGTTTTTTTATGATTTTTCTCTCAAAAAGATTTAACAACAACGAAGATACAGCCTTTGTTTGTGATTCTATGTGTCTCTCGGTTTTCTTGGGTTTCTGTACTGTATAATCTTCGTTAAAAGCCTCTTTGTCTTAAAGAGCTTGATCTTAACGAGCGTCGTGAAACCATATGAATGCTTGTTTTTTAATTGTTATCTATATTGCAAGTTCATGAAGGAATCTCCTTTTTATGGGGAAATTCAATGATTCCAGTTTGGACTATAGTTCTGGTTTCAAGCTACGTTGGTCAATTTGCTTACTAAACCAAAAGGGAAATCAGAAAAAAAGTGTGAAAATTCCTTAGCATATTTCTTTGGATAGAGAAACCCATTCGTTGGCCATCTTTACTTCAACTTGCTTCGTTGGGGTTGAAAAGTAAGTTTCAAATTATAAGGTTGTAGCTAGACAATTCCGGATTCAGAAAAAAATGCAAAAAAATAAGCAGAACTATGAAAACAATGCATAATAACTAATAAGTAGCATAAGGAAAAAATGAAGGTTAGTTAGGTGACTCAGGTATGTATATAGTTCTTATAAACCTGGTCTTCGGCTCTCTTCATCTGTAATCTTCCTACTTTAGGGGTTCTCCATAGTGTTGCCTATTAGTTGCTTGGAATTGGTGACATATCATATAACCTCAATATTTAGCATTTAGATGTTGTTGCAAAAGATTCTCAAATTTTTTTTGTGATAAAAAAGAAATTCTCAAATTTTGATTGATCCTATCTTGATTTGTTAAGTGGGCCTGTAAAAATAGAAAGAGTTGTTTAAAATAAAGCAGACACAGACAAGTAGAGAGAAAATTTGAGGGGGTGATGGCAATGGATGGATCCTAGACGTCTCTAGAAATCTACATCCATATTGTACAAAATGAAGGAACGGCATGATAACAATCTTTTTTAGATGCAAGTTCAAGTTTTAAGTGAAAGAGGGGATTGTAGAGGTGGAATAAGATACTTCAAGAGGTGGTAGGTAGTTAGGCAAGATTTGCAAGATGGATGGGGGGAAAGGAGGATAGTGGTGGTGGTAAAGCGGTAAGGAGTGTAGAGGAGACTGGAGTACACAAGTTGCAAGAGGGGGATGTATATTGAAGGGATAGTGGATTTTATGCTAGAAGAGAGATGAATTTGGGGGTTCCAATTGGGTTGTGGGGCTTCTATTGGAGCCAGAGGAGGTGACCTAGGGCCATAGAGTTTTTCCCACCCTTTGTGATTATGTGTGTGTTGGGTTTAGGACCCTCTTTGCTCAGATTTAGATCATCATATACTCAAATCCAAATAAAACAAATTCTTTAATAATTGTTGTTTCCAAATTCCAAAGAAAGAAGGATCGTGTACGTAGATCAGTTTAGTGGTTCTCATTGGCACTCTTAGGTATAAATATTTATATGGCTTTTGGGCACTCTTGGTTCTTGTTGGCACTCTCAGTTATAATTGTAGCTGATCAACATCAGGCATTATTGGTCAATATTCCCTGGGCTTTAAGTGATTACATTCTTTAAGAAGTTTGTTATTAATTGTGAATTTAGTGAATTTCGGATAACTTGTGAATTTTGGGAAAAAATTTATTTGGCCCATAATAAATTTTGACTTAAGCAGTGTTTATTTGAATGAATTGGAGATTACTGTGACTATGCTTGGTTGTTGTGTGCTTTTGTTTCCAAAAGCATGCATCCTATTATCTAGTAAGTTTTCCTAATATTGCATTATAGTACAATATCTTATACAAAATATCTAACATTAAATAGCACATCTGACATGATGTTCCATTCTTCGCTTAGTTTATGACTGTAAACATGTTATGATAGAAATGATTCCCATGCTTCTATCAGGGAATTTAGGATGGGTTATTATAACATTCTCTGATTATCACAGGGCTCCAGAAAACAAATTTTATAAAGAAAATGAGTGATGACAGCATGCCTGATGAATCAGATGTGGCATAAATGGACACAGAAGTGTACACACATATTCTTCACATATCTTGTGCTGCAAGGGACCAATAGTGAAACTTCTCATGTTAGAGCCAAGAGCTGCGCATCGTCCAACTATTATTTATAGGCCCATACGACCTTCTGATCTTGAAATTCTTGAGCAGATCCATGCTGCTTTATTTCCTATAAGGTGTGCAATGTAGTTCTGATATGCATATGTTTCTAATATGATTTTTGTGAAGCCTTGTCGGGGTACTGCTGTTTAGACTACATGAAAGGAAATTATACTTTGCAGGTATGAGAGAGAATTCTTCCTTGATGTGGTCAATGGCCATGGAATTGTCTCCTGGGTTGCTGTTGACATTAGCAGGCTTGATGGTCAAAATGATGAACTAATTGGATTTGTTACCACACGTATTATCCCAGTAACAGAAAGCGAGGTGTTTTGGACTTGTAATTTTGAAGTGCCATGACTTTTCATCTTCAACCATAGCTAATAATTTACATTTGTACATTGGCCATGCAGATTGAGGATTTGCTCAGATACGATGCTTCAAGAAAAGATCAAATACTAGTCTATATCTTGACACTTGGTGTAGTAGAGTGTTATAGAAACCTTGGCATAGGTTGTTACCTTCTCTGATTATTTTAAGTTCATTCATTTCCTTTATGCTTCATTTAATTGAATGTTTTCTTATCATCATGATGTTTGCAGCTACTTCACTGGTTCGGGAGGTAATTAAATATGCTTCAAGCATGCCTAACTGCAGAGCAGTATATCTGCATGTTATTGCTTACAACCAGCCAGCCATCAGTTTCTATAAGAAGATGCTATTTAAGCTTGTAAGAAGATTACCAAATTTTTATTACGTTCAGGGCCAGCATTATGATTCATACTTGTTCGTGTTCTATGTACATGGTGGCCGGTATACCTGCTCCCCACAGTAAGTATATATATTTTCAACTTGAAGATGATAGCATTATTTAAATAGTTGCACTGTAGTGTTGTTTGTATTATATCATCCTGTCTTGGAGATGTGAAAAATGCATTTGATACTATCGTTTAGCATGCTTCTAAGAATGAGTCTCATGCTTAATCTCATTTCTTGCCTTTAAGTGAAGATGAAACTTAGAACTAGTTTAAGTGCCATCTTGTAGGTGAAATAGTTGTTGGTATTACTCCAAACTTTTGCCATTCCACATTTTGATTGTTTATTTGTCCCAGTTCTTGTGATCTAAGCAAGAAAACGGTGAAATTTCATCAGCTTTATACTATTCTATATCCAGAAGTCTGTTGTTTATCTGCACCAATCTTTTTTTATTTCTTTTGTTATTTGATCATTGTTCAGCTGCAAGGGTTAAAAGGTGTAAATTCAAATTTATAGGATGGTCGAGGTGGTTTTATCTTGAATCTTAGCATCTAAAATAAGTGCCAAGTTAAAAAACTTTTATTCAGTCTTTTAGCTAAACTTGACATATTTTATTCACTTGTTTGCTGACTCCTGAAAGACTTAACATTGGAGTTGTTTCAGTTTTGGACTGTTCAATCCTTGATCTTAGTAGAAAAAATTTGGAATCCTCAAATCCAATCAAGATTGTGTACATCCATCAACATCCTGTCACTGTAAAGAATGGGAAGGCATTCCATGCAAACCACTGGACTGTAGTGTACCATGAGACACCTTTTTCTCCCTCCTAGTAATATCATCCATTTTTTAGGATTCTTTCTCTGCAACACTCAGCTTGCATGCCTGGAGCTTCTCCATTTCAGCATTTTGGGCTGTATAAAATCATTAATCCATTGTCTTATAACTACTTCAAGACTTAATGTCAAGCTGGCTGCAGCACTCAAGAAACTTATACCATAGTTTTGTTGGAGATTACTTTATCCCTTTTCCTATTCTTCTGTAGAGAAAGCAGAAAATAATCATTCTCTGGTATTCCATTATAATACATTTTGGATATACCCCCCTTTCTTTTTTTAACTTATGTTGCATTTGTAGTTCTAAATTTTACTATGTATGGATTTTATAGCCTTTTATCCTCTAATAATTGTATGTAATTCTGGTGTATTTAGCTATCTGTGCAGAATGTGCTGTGGGCTCTCTTTTGACATGTAGGTTTAACAAAAGCAAACTCATTGACTTACTAAAATTTTCATTGCTGCTGCTTATATTTCCTTCTTGATTCCAAGACATTACTATTATTCATATCATGATTTTTCCTATTGTGACTATAACTTGTGTAAATCGTGTAAGTGATTAAAGCAATTTGACTATAGCAGCTTGATTAAGAAAAACAGTTTTGTTGAAACTATTTTATTTAAAATAAACTTTATATGCCTTTTTTGCTGTTGCACAGAACTCATGTTGTCCTCTCATTTTTCTAAGTCTTCAATAATTCTTCCTTTATTTCAAAAATATATCTATAATTAAGAATTTCATAAACAAATTCTGCTAGGAATATCCTCTTTATCTTTCATATTTCTTTTTGTCTAGTTTCTTAATGTTGTAGACTTTTGTTAATCTATTTAGATTGTGGTAAACACATAAGACACTCAGAACAAATATTCTTCGGAATACGTTACTCTTTCAGAGTTTTCAACCGTGTATAGACCATCCTTAGTTTAGACCAACATCATAATTCCAAATAGAAGTTGTCATGTCTATTCCTCAGCCATCCTGGCTTGCTTCATAATTTGGGACGCCAAGTGCACTTCCATTATAGTTTGTCTGTAACCTCATGGAGCAACCCAACTTGGTTCCATGAAAAAAGGTTCTTCTTTTTCCATTACAATTTCTCTATAACCATGACCACCTGGAGTGACCTAGTAAAGCAACCCAGCTTGGTTCCATGAAAGGCTCTACTTTTCATCTATTTCATGTGCATCTATTTGTATTCCAGTTATCCTTTTCTCCAATCAGATTTTTAATATGTGGATAACGATGAGTCCATCATATGCTTCTAATAAACAAGCTTTGCAGAAGTCATGATAAACCCCAATCTACTTGCTTTCTAATATTTATTGTACGTGGCATTAGGTTCTTCATCATATATGTCTAGTTTGTCTTTCGAATTTCCATAAATAATTTTCCTTGACAAGCTTAAATGGTGTGCCTTTTTTTTTTTTTTAATTATGCAGAGAAATTATGTCAGCAGTGGCAGCTTACTTTAGGGGCCTCTTTAGAATGCTTTCTGCAAAACTGAGGAGGAATGAGGAGAAGAGTCTCCCAAGATGGTCCAAGTATAAAGAAACAAGCACTCTTTTAGTTACTCAAAATAAGAGGATCCTTGGTGCAGAGAATGCTACATGTCAGTCTGGTTAACCAGCCTCAGGTCAAGATTACAATTTATTTGGGCTCCAGGAAGCTTGCATAACTTTTCCCTTGATTATCACTGTTGCATCTTTTCTCTCTGTTGCAGTGAGCAATCAACATCTGTAATAATACAAGTATAAGATTAGTTATCCTCTTATTGTAAAATAAACTGAGGTCTTATCAAGGCATATTTGGTTAACTAATCTCAGTATCTCTTCATCAAGTTTCTCCTCGAGTTTCTTTTCTGTAAATCAGATGACTTTGTTTGAAACTTTGAGTTATTGCTCTGAAGAATAAGCGCTTCCATATCTAGGAATCATTTAAGCTTAAAGACAAAGGGGCAATTTTTTTTTTTTTTTTGTCGTTGGATATGTCATAAAAGAAGGCCATGGAACGAAAGTCATCTCTTTTTCTATTTGTACCTGGAATGTAAACCATGCACTTCCCACTTCTATTTCAAAACATCATTGTCTTTGAATGAAAATTAAATGCCCTTGAGGTTCTTATGAGAAATCTATCCTTGCAGTCCTTCAATTTGACTTGGATGGCTGTAATCAATGGTGATATATTTCTCTCAGCAGCAAGTTGTACCCTTCCAGACGTCAATTAAACAAGCACCTACTGTTACTTGCGGTTTTGATGGAATGCATTTGGAAGAAACAAAAGCTGAAAGATGGTGGAAGAAATAGCTCCTCTGCAGGTTCTTTTGGGAGGTCAGCATCATCTTTGGGCACGTTTATATATCTGTTATTGTTTTTTTATTTTTTTTTGGTAACTTATGCCTGTTATTGTATTATTCATATTTCTGGTGCCCAGAAACTTAGTGCATGCTTTCTCTGCATATATAGTTTGCTTTCTTAAACATATGCACTGTTGCCATTATCATGGGAGACATGGCCATTATTTAGTGAGGTTTTTACTGATAACAAAGGAAACTATATAAATGCTTTTGTCTAGAACACTATCCCATAAAGGCCACCTAAAATTGTTTCCTGAAGAAAAAGGACCACCAAAAAGGTTATGTTAAAGTTTTGCTACTTGAGGACAAAGCTTGAACTATGTTTGTAAAACAGTAAAAGGAGCTTAATTTACCGCCGGTGGAGTGGTCCTGCGGAACGGGCTTTTGCTTCTATATAAGTAATCCAGATTCCAATCACGGTAAATGTCGGAGTTTTGATTAAATAGCGGGATGCGAATTATCGGGAGGGAGTTGATGCTCACGGCTTGTTTATGGATATTAGAAGTGGTTTTTGATCCACTAGTTGAATTTTATTTATCAAAAAAAAAAAAAAAAAGCTTAATCCCACTTTTGTTGTTGCATGTTCTCACCTCTCTTTCTCACCCACACGCAGTCTCACGTACGGGCCCCCCATTGGCCATGTTCAATACAAGGTTAAAAGAAGCGTGCAAAGCAAAAATTGAAAAGTACAATTAAAAACAAATATAAGTAGAGAATATAGAAGAGACAACCAATTACATATCGAAATTTTAATTGCAAAAATTGAACCTCTAATTGTTCCAGGGTTTCATTTGGCTTCGACAAGATTCAAGAAAATAATGGCGAGAATAACAAGAAGTAAAAAATATTTGGATGTATTTTGGATGGCAAATCTAGTCCCAAGAATCTAGACTTGGGTCATTATAGTTCCGGTGGGCTCCCTCCCTTTCAGGAATATTCCTTTATTTACAGTAGTATATTTTTTGTATGCGGAAGAGGCATAATTCTTAAGTAGGATTAGAGTTTGATAACTAAAGAACTGATTCTTTGAAAGATAAATATCAGTAACCTAATTTGATGAACTATTATTCGCATGTTCACACACATGTGCAGGCATATACGGGTGCAATGATACAAGGTTGATTGATTTAAAACCATAAAGTATCATGATCTTTCTGCAAAATCTACGCGGACATAAGTGAAACTTCTCTCAAAATTTTTCCCCTAAGCTAATTGTGCTCTATGATATTCAGTTTATACATTTTTTCATTCTCCTTTTCACTCCTATTTTTTGATCCTTTTTTATCTTAGACTGTTATGATTGAGTTATTAATTATCTAAACAAATAGATCAAATATTCTTCATTGTTTGAAGATTGAAATTAATCAAAGGCCATATTTTGCCTAATTATGATCAATATTCTTTCATCCATATTTTTGTAATAATGAAAAAAGTTCTATGAATATTTGTCATGCTTCTGGAATCATGATTTCTCAAGAAATTCTGTAAATTTCCCAAATCTTCTCTTGTATAGTTGTGATGCTTGGATGCATGTTCGTTTCTTATGTGAAAATTGATAGAAAAATCACAAGATCCTACCTCAATTGACATTTATAAATGTTTAATTATTGAAACAAATGGTTTTTTCTCACATGATAAAGATGTAATCCATGATGATCTCTAACTCCTCCATTGTTGAAGCATGCAAGTTATTTGAATTGCATGCATTGATGCATAATTTTATCTTTAATTTACAACATGCAAACCTTTAGTTCATTATGTTATTCTGCATTTCAAAGGTTCATTTCCATATATTGCCGTTGAAGTTTTATGGATGAGGATATATGGATTATAAATAGTACAAGTGAGCAACATGAATAGTTGTTAATGTAGAATACAGTCTCTTTACTGTATATATTTTAAAATGAATAAAAATGCTTCCATTCTTTTGTTTTGAGAGTGTGTTGAATAATAGTTATTGTATTAAAAAATTGCCCACTGTTAATTTAGGTACAGGCTCAAGGACAAACCATTGCAATAAACCAGAATATAAAAAATCTTTATCCAAAGTTCAAATATATTACTATAAAACAATATCTTCTCCTTCCTCTAGACTGTATGATCGATGAATGAATCGTCAACGCTTGATGTAATCATGGATAAATTAGATATTTCTATTGGTTTAACACCATCCCAATCACATAAAGAACAATATTAGAAGGACCGTGGAAACTTGTGCAGTCTTTTTTTTTTTTTTATAAAATTATGCTGCTTTTAATTACAATATGTCAATTCCATGTTTTATATTTATATAGATTAATTATTCTTCGTATTCATAAGAGTAGAATATCAGTGTGCAATAATATGTGAAGAATGTATCGATATGCCATCAGAAAAATAATATGCTATGTCATTTATCGAATAAAATCTTTTAGTCAATTTCAAAAACAACGAATTTACCATTACTGAACAATGATTCACCACTTCCCAAACTTGATTTGGTCATATAATGCTAGTTAGACTGTATACATTTTAAATTCAAGTGTGAGGATTTTTGAAGTTCCTAATCGCATCTTCTGTCCACCATTACGTATATTGTGAGAGCAATCCTCTCTCAATTGGTTGGAATTTATGAAAAGGAAGGTTAACATTGATAGCCAATTAGATTTATCATATTCTGAGAGGAAATAGAATCCATTAGACAAACCATATTTTAGGAAATAGATTAGATTGGAGTTTCCTTTTCCCATTACTTTTTCATATCAAAAGGAGATGTTTGAATAGGAGAACCATATTTGTAAATATACTTTAGTTATTAATTTGAGGCTCCACTAAAAGGACATAAATAGGTATGGATTAAACTTTATTATCTCATTTACCCATTTTTGATGTTTATGTCTCCTTTTGATCATATATGTTATTATTTTTCTTTTTGATTTTGAATGACTAATTGAACTTACAATAATATCCTAAAATTTCATAGTGACATAAATAACTGTTCGAAGTACTTTTCTCATCTACAAGGAAGGAAAATGAGAGAAACAAAGACAATTCAAAAAACATATCAATGATCGTCACCATATGTTTATTGTCTGAGATTATTGTCTTTTTAAATTTTGTTATCACTCGATGGTCATGTATTGGCTAATAGTAGTGCTACTCCAAAGCCTAAAGAATCAAGAGAAATTAGGAAGCCAAAATTTAAGCATGGGATACTAGATATGGACTGGAGTCCTAAAATTGATTTCTTTCATGTCTTGATCACTTTTTCAAGAAAAGTTAAAACCGATTCACTGTTGAAGATTTCTTGCATCAGTTGTTAATCCCTCTTTGTCTCTTTTGACTAATTCCAACCAAGTGCCGGCTTGTGTCAGGACCATGCAGACACACCTGTAGGAAAGCAAGCATCCTTGGTCAAAACAAAACAAATGAAAAATCTAGTCAAAATCTGTTGAACTCGATTCAAAAAACCATTATAAGTAGTCAAATACCACCCGTGCGCTCGAAATCCTGACCACATCCTCTGAAGGGCATTATGCTAGCATCAAGTTGCCCAAACAACAGATTCCATCCCAATAGAATTATTCCTGTGGTCCATCAGATCTAGTTATTCCCCCCTCCCCCCTCTCTTTTTTTTTTTTTTTTCCCCTCTATATTTTAATACTCAAAACTTACAAGTTTAAGCCAAAAATGATATAACTTTTAGTTGGATCAGAGCCACCGCTAAATTGATGGACCAATCCAATCATGAAGCAACACACATAAAAGCACGCTCTTTGTCTTTGTCCTCATGCGTGTTGCTCTATAGATCTACCGGTTGAATCGATCCGATCCAATCAATAATTATTTGTCCAAATATAGTCCTACCCCAACAAGACTCAAATCTTTTTTTTTTTTTTTTTTTTGGTAACAAAAAAGACCACCGAGGAGTCGTATGCAGATCTGGCTCTCCTATCATCAATCCTACAAAACCGAAGCCCCTTCCATGGCCTCCATGGATTGATTCTTAATGTTTTATTTTTTCCCCTTAATAGCTTTAATCAATACCCCTCTTGGAGGAATAATCTCGAGCACCTCATGAGAACCAAGCACATCGTACCCACACAAGCGTACGACCGCATCAGCGGCCTCCCCGATGACATCTGCGGCCACATCGTTTCCTTCCTCCCCATGAAGGAGGCCGTGGCCACCTCCGTCCTCTCCAAGCGCTGGCGCTACGCCTGGACCTTCTCCCCCGTCCTCGACCTCGACCTCTCCCTCTTCCCCAAAACCCACGGCCGCCGGGCCGCCTTCGCCGACTTCGTCGACTCCGCCGTCGCCCTCTTCGCCCTCCCCCACCTCACCAAGTTCCGCCTCTCCCTCGACGACGGCTCCGGCGGCGGCCCCGACCCCCGCCTCGACTCCTGGCTCGCCTTCGCCGTCGCTCGCCGAGTCCAAGAACTCGACCTCTGCCTTCCGAGATCGCGGACGATGCGACTCCCCGATTCCATCTTCCGCTGCGGGTCCATCACCGCCTTGAAGCTGAGGCTTCGCTCCTACGCCTTCGAGCTGCCTTCGCCCCCGGCCTTCCAGGGCTCAGAGTACTGCATCTGACGTCGATAGCCCCGCTGAAAGGATCCTTCTTCCAAGATCTCTTCTCAAACTGTCCACTTTTGGAAGAGCTGGTCGTCGAGGAGTGCCGGGTGGACGTTCTTGACATCGATGGTGCTCGCAACCTTGCCACTTTGGTGTTATCTAGATGCAACTGGGTCCATCCGGTTCGGATCCGGGTCTCGGCGCCTCGTCTGCAGACTTTTCATTATGCTGGCAGAGCTGCTGACGAGCATTGCTTGGAGAACTTACCGTGTTTGGATGAGGTGGTTTTGGGATTGAGAGCTCCATCCTTGATGTGGGAAGCTGAGGGGGACTGCCAGGAGAGTTTGGTCAAGCTTTTCCAGATGGTCGGCGGTGCGAGAAGTCTGACGCTGTCGTCGTGGTGCACCAAGGTATACACCATGAGCCTAAATCTTTCTTTCTTGTGTGTGTATCAAGAAAATTTGATGATTTAGGTGAATGATTTAATCCTGTATCCTACCACTTTTCTTAAAGCATCTCGCGCGAGCGCCGAGTCTACTGGACAATGTGCAAGAAGGTGTGAAGCATTTGGTGTTGTTTATGGAGTACAGGGAAGACAGTCTTGGAGCCATAGCTCCATTGCTGATGAGCTGCCCATATCTGGAAACCCTTGCAGTAAGCGTCATGGTAAGTTAATTTGTTCTTCTTGTAAGCTTACATGCATGGTTTTATCTTTCGAATCCTTTTTCTTCACAATTAATTAGCTGACAAGAATTGTTTTACATTGAAAATTTTGGTCGGTTTCAGCCATCGCAGTCGATGCGAGAAGGATATGGTAGGGCCAGAGAAAAGCGAAGAGAGCTAGAAATTAGGAGGAGGACGCGGCAGTTGAAGACCGTTAAACTGGAGAACATTGATGTGAGCAAGACTGGGCTTGGCTGGTCAAGTTTCTGTTGAAAAATTTGCGAGCGCTCGAGAAAATGACCATCGTGCCTTCGAAGGATGGTTTGGAGCATGCAAAGTTTAGACGCAAGGTGTCAACATTCCCAAGGGCCTCTCGGAATGCTGTCATAGAGTATTGCTTCTCTGAGTGAAAATTTTGGATAATTACTTCATGTTCCAGTAATTCTCAAATATATAGCTGACTCATGTGAATTTCTTTGCTGTAAACATCAAAAAATTGGCCTTTTGGGCATCTGAGAAAGAGTTCAATGTATCTGTTTAATGGGTTATGTCGTAGTCATCCTTTTTGCTGATACAACATCCAAACGAGTTCTCAAAACAGAGTTATCAGACTAGGCACAACCCTCTTCATTACCAGAGAAACCTCGTAAAATCTCATGTGTTGAGGGAATTGAAATTGATTTATATAGTTTGACATGAAGAGGTAATATATGAGCATAGAAATTTATACTCCAGCAGAAATGGACGACCGAAGATACTAGTTACCTCAGGGGTCACCATCGGTATTATTTTTATGGGTGTTATTTATGCTGGTGCACGGTTCACCAGAGAGCTGTCCACCGGCCAGAGAAACATGGTAGTCTGGTAGGAGGATAGTCTTTATAAGGGTTAGGACCAAGTTTTACAAGCGATTCTTTTCTTTTCTGTTTGAAAGAAGGGTCTATACTCTATAGGCAGCAAACTACATAACCAAGATAGCCCTCCACCAAGCACCCCAAAACATGGTGTATACAGGACTTGATCCAAGGCCCGACCACACCATCTTGATAACCTGGCACCTTTAAAAGATTCCAAGGATATAATTCACACTGCATCGAGCTCTTCAAAAGATTTATATGTTAGCATGATGCCATTTAAAATCTCCGTCTCTTCTTGTCTGTTTATACACTGTTACACATCCACAATATTTTATACACTGCTCCATTCACCAGTCAGTCTTCACAAAATTTTCATATCAAAGTTCCTCCTCATATTCAGCAGTAAGTTTTAAATCTCCCTTTCATATTCAGCAGCAACATTCTGAGTTCTCAGAGAAAACTGAAAAAAAATAAAATACATTGGGAAAAATATCATACATTTTAATGAAGAATATTAGAATAGTATCCCCTTAGATTAACTTAAAGGAGGGATAGCATCATCGCAATCATTCATAGGGGCGAAGGTTGCATGTCCAGGTCGCAACCTGTCCTGTATGAAGAAATTTCAGGCTAGCTAATCCTGCTTGCTTACTGTCAGCATTAAATTCTACTTTCATTAAGGGACTTTTGCGACTACATCCCTCAAAACTATCATATTTACATACAAAATTCAGAAACAAACTATTTCCATGAATAATTTGAGAAGCACCCCCATTGTAACTGTCTACCATTCCAAGCATCAACATGCACGAGGAACCATGTGCAAGCGAGTTTACTCGCATAGTTGAAGCTATCTTTCCAACTGGTGGATATAATAATACTTTTTTTCTTGGGTAAGTATATTAATACCTTTTGAGGCTAGCTCTTTGCAACCATCAGTTACATGAAACGGAAAAATAAATAAATAAATAAATTGCATTTTACAAAAATTCGTCATCATAAAATTACAAAAGTGTGGTTGTGATGCTGTAAAGGGGAAACATGTTGAAGTAGAGTGCTGACAAAAAGACTCCTGATTATCGCACTCAAATTAGATGGTTAAATGCTATCCGTGACACCATGAAACACAGCTTAGGGCATAGATGGCCGCCTAATCGACATTGCACCAGCTTACATCGCTGCCTCATTTAACTGATCTATCCAAATGCAAGTGGATGAAGAACAAAATTTTTATATATTCTTACACATTTGAAGCTGTACATATTGAAGGGACTAGTCCTCTTCTCAACTAATCCCTAACCAAGCCTGGTACAAAAAGCCAACATACAGAAATCTGTAGTCTAGTACTTGATGACATGGTGTCGTAGCCAAAGCTCGTACATTACCATGTGGAATGCATCATAAGGAACTGGAGGTGAATGCCACTCGAAGTGTTTTTGAACCTGATAACATATTAGCTATAAATTCAGGAAACAAATGGAATGTATCTAGCATTTGTAGTTGCCATTAATATGAAGTATGGTTAAAGTTTTCAATTTTGTTGTGAGAACTGAGAGTTCCATATTATCAGTTGCCAATAATCTTGTACTTTTTAATGGCTTATACTAGTGTAGTATTCAAATCAAATTACTTGAAATCACATTAGATACTTCTAGATGCTTTGTGGAATGTAGGAAGGAATCTACATTGTTTCCCAATAATATTTCCAACAAGTTAAACAATGAATAATGATGTCCATTTGTATGACAAATTTTAGTTGGAAGAATTTAAGTTCGAAGTTTTCCATAACGAGTCTCTGCTATTTGTGTCATGCCAAAACTTAACGTAAATGATTGTCTGGGGTCTGTGCCCCTATCACCCCTATCACAGAGTATTCTCAACAATCCAGGTAAGGATCTCCTCATAGACTTCTGTATATTAGTGTCCACTAGATATTTGGCTTTTGTTCAGAAGTTCCAAACAAACTTTGAACCATGAGCATGAATATTAGGAAGTTTTGTCGTCATAGATTTCTATTCATTAGTCATAAACAACATTTATTTGTTTAAAGAATGTTTATAGCTATTGTTATTTTAAAAAAAGAGAGAAAAGGTAGCATATCTTAGTAATCTACTTCTAAATCCTTTGACAGACTGACACCTTCACATGCCACTACACACCATAAGTCAACACCTTGTAACATGATACAAATACAGTGAGCCCCTGACAGGTGCAAGTACAGCACGAGATGCGCTAGTCCTCACAATAGGATACCAGTTAGTATTTGCTACAGATGGCCTAGAATACCAAAATGAATAAGAAATCCTCCTTTGCTATTTCTTATCAACAATATATTATATTAAAAACACCATATCAAGTAGAGTATGAGTCAGCATTTGATATACACAATTAGCCTACTAGAGAACCAATAAAAGACTGAGGCGTGATAATACAATGAAAAATGGAGATTTGCAATGCAAGAGCTATATATGAAATCAATTACTAAGTCAAACAAGTAACAAATCTTGATGACCACAAATTATGCATAGCACATAGTATCTTACCTCAACTAAAGACTTATGTAATGCAATAAATTCTTCATGAGATACGGTCTTGAGAATAGACTTCAGCTGGTAGACATCACTCTCCTTGAGAACGAGAGAAAACTTATGCCAGTCAAGGATGTCATTGAATGGCAAGTCATAGTAATTAGACAAAATTACTGAAAAGAAAGAAAATATGAGCACTTGTCAGCAAATTGCAACTGGAAGTAAGAAAATTATGAGTAGCAGCATAATTTAAAAACATATTTACTTCAAGAGAACTAGTCCCATCGCCATGATAAAACTTCCCTGTGAGTATATATATAAATTACTACTGAGAAAGACATTTAAAGATGGGGCTCTGACCAGGAATACATCCATAGTGAATGGAGTCAGCTATGCGAGCACTATTAACTTGGGAGCCACCTGGACAAATGCAGAACTTAGTCCTGTAAAACTGCTTTTGATATACCAACTCTCCAATAGCTCTGCTTATGCGATTATTGCTGATGCTAAGCTCTGTGTCATTCTCCCATACACGTGCTAAAGTAACTCTTATCTTAGAATTCCGATGACCAGCCCAAAATCCAAGTATTGTCCTGATGACCACTTAAAAAAAAATTATTAGATATTAAATTCTACAACAACATGGTGAAACTGCACATACATTCTCAGAATGCATAACAGAAGAACCAAAAGACATGAAAAGGTTTTATTCAATGACATGTACATTGTGGAAGCTATATAATCAGAGAAGGCTCCATTAATATATATATATATATATATAAATAAATAAAAAAAAACACCAGCTTACAACAGAAATGACATACATAACTAAATAAATCTGTGAGGACACTGTCGGAAATTATAAGGACATGCTCAGAGTAACAAAAATAATGAACTGACAGACACAAGACAATAGACCACCCTAATCACATAATGGAAGCTATAAAGGCAGAGATATTTCATTTCCAAAAAATGACTTCAGATTGCCAGACAAAAAGGCTTCATGAAATCAATATACTCTTCACCAGCATTGGATCAGATTCTTTTTCAGCTTATGGAAATTAAACTAGCACTGAGCTCTGAATGTAAAAGTTGTAGTTTAGAGTCTATTTCAGTTGAGTTCACCAGCTTCTACTTATGAATTATCTGGAGACAGAATATATGCAATCCTTAAGAAGAGATACGTTCCCATTGTTGAGTGAAACAAATATTCACTTAGCACCATTGTCCTCCTCTTTTTTTCCAATCATTTTTCTAACGTGAAGGTCCTCTGGAGCACAACCATCAATCATCAAGGCATCATAGAACTGATGAATACAATGGCATAGCTTGTGGGATTAGCAAAGACATACAAAGAGGGACAGGCAATTGGTTGATTTTATATAAAAATTGTCCAATCAAATATAGAAAATCTTTTATGACCTGCTCACATGATTTAGATAAGATATTTCCTACTGAGAATTAAATTAACATTTATAGAAAAGAAAATATAAAGAGCCCCATCGCCGGTAAAGTACAATTGTTATTGAGCATGGAAGGTTTCAAGTAAATGTTTCTATGCCAGAGAGAAAAGGAAAACAATCAAGTCCTATCTAAACCTGTTCTCAATATCATTTCCTCCTGCTGGAAGAGCAAATGGCTGCAGTACTTGAGGAAGAGCAACATCTTTGTGTGGGATATATCCAACATCATAGCTTGGTGAACAGACAACTCGGATGGAATTCTTTATAAGAAATGGAAGCCCTTCAAATGCCCTCACACCAACATCATGGCAAGTAACAACAAAGTGATCTGCACCTAATGTCCTGTTCCAATAAGGGTATTTGCTTATCAAGCCTTCAACATAATTCTGAACTATCATGGTCATATTCTCGTATGATATGCCCTGCATGATTGGAAGTACATTACATACAAGAAGATGTCAACAGTTCAATCAAATGGAAATTCAAAGAGCTTTTCTCATTTAGAAATTACGAAACATCACTTTTTACTGCCATCCTTAAAATTGGCATTATATTCACAATTATTTTCATATTAAAGCAAAATAAAAATTCACTTACAGGATGCATTTTATATGCATATATAATCATGGACGAGAAAACAAGCATCAGTTGTCACCAAGATATTATGACGAATGCCAGCATGTGGTGGACATTTTCACGCTAACATAATGCCTGTTGAGACAGAAGGCAGGTGTACTATATGACTGATTCTTTGTTGATAACATACAAATTTTTCTTTTATATCAACAAAGAACCCAGCAAATTTGTACTATATGACTAATGGTATGTTCGCTACACAATATATTGGAAAGCAAATGGCAAATGCCAACAGTAAAATGATAATAAAAAGAATGTACTTATGGAGAAAATATAGCTAATAGTTAAATGCAATTGCCATTGCTGACTTTATCAGAAACAGAGACATAGTTTTCAAAGTTGTAAATGTAAAGGCATCCAATAAGTCCTGTGAACTTTAAATGTGATTTTAGTAGTTAAAAGAACATTGATATTTATTTATTCATTAATACAGACACATGAAACAAACTATGATTTCTGCCTTTCTGGAAATCCTTCTGCTCCCTTGTTCTGGGGTGTTTTTTTCTTTTTCAGAGAGCCTCGTTGGGGGTAGTTGCTCTCATAGATTAGTGACAATAGAACATTGATGCATAGGTAGTTAAAGAATCATTAAAGAAGGAAAGTTTGAATTTCAGAGATGCACTCCAAGTTTTTCTGGGAATTTTGCTTATGACCTCTCAAACTTTATATACACATGTCAACCTTTTCAGTTTTGGATAATTACATAATCATCAATGACCAATCAAATCTGTCTAGGTATTTTAAAGAAAAGGAAGAGAAGAAAAGGAGAACCTTACCACTTATGATCACCCTTAAAGAGTACATCCAACCATCAAAAACCAACCATAACAATAAAAACATAAAATTTGTAGCTAATTGATGGAAGACTGAAGTGGAAATACAGGCCTAGAAATGGTCTTCTATAACTTCATATTATTCTTTTCATTTTTTGGGTAACGCAGAAGACTCCTACTCAAATACACCTTGAGTGGAGGCATCCTGATACATCAGTGAAAACTAAGTCTCTCAGAGACCTAGGTAATACATCCAGCGAAGACCATATACAATTGCCTGTGTGATCTATGACAAAGGAAGCATATTTTATTCTTCATTCATATGGAAGGTTGTCTTTAAGCATACTCTCACAGGAATAAATAAATCATGGAACCAAAAAATGATGATCAGTATTCTTCACAAAACATGTCAAGAAAATTGTCAATGAAGGGTCATCTTCTCTGATTCACATAACCTATTAATTGATACACATCTAACATGGCCCATTTTACTTGGGATCACATAATCAATGCCTCCTAGGCTTCATGGGTTGACTTCTTGCTTTCTCCCTTACAAAACTGTGGCATATGGTAGGGCCTTGAACCTATCACCTTTCTTCATGGAGTGTGTCATGGAATAACTTCTGTCGTAGCCTAGGGTTAGCTTCATCTTTTCCATTTGTCGATTTTTCTCTTTTACTAGTAGGGTGCTCCCAGGGTCCTTTTCATGATAATCCTGCTTTAGGGACTAATTCTGTAACTTATAGGTGTCCTCAGGAGAAACAAGTGAGTAAGAGATCAATCATGGTCCTCTTCTGTAGTAATAAATTTGTATCTTAAGTTATGGACTCCACAACATGTACCAATCAACCAAGAAAGTGATGCAAGTACTAGGATCAAATTCTGAAGTTTTTGGAACACAAAAATGAGCTCGCATCTCTTTTCTAGTTTATGAACATAAGGAGGGGTATCAATCTTTTTTGGTTCAGATCAGATGGGAAGCAAAAAAAAAAAAAAGGAAAAAAGAGTAAAAAACAGAAATGGAGATGAAAGAGGCAGAAGAGTGAAACATGGCCAGTGCTACACTGGCCAATCCACTACTCCTATAACTGACCATTAGTATTTTTATCTTCTAATCACAATTGAGGGGTCAGAAAGAGAAAGACTACATAACATTCTTTTGATTTATGTTAGACCAAGTTTGGGCATAAAAGCACACTGAGAATAGGTGTTACAGCATTTTTTGCTGAGATCAATTCTGGTTCTTCCTGCTTCTTTTTTCTTTTTGCCCCTTCTTTTCCCTCTTTCAGAAGATCTTCAAGCCAATGCTTGCAGAGTTGTGTCCAAAGCATGTTTGACTTGAACTGTGGTGAAAGTGCACTAAGGGACCATACCACAGACCACAGCCTCCAATAATAAAACAAGTTATGAGTCATATACAGAAAAGCTTAAAATAGTGTTCTATACAGTGATGACCGATTGACCTTGATGATGATGATGATGATAGGAATTTTTTTGGCAAAAAAAAAGGGCCACCTATTTCTTTTTTGCAGAAATGGTTCGATTTGAATTTTGTTGGACCATTATGGCCCCACCCTCAAATAATGCAGACATTTAGCTTATAGATACACGTTGTAGTAATTGGCACACATGTGAGACTGTTTCTATGTTAGCATGAAGGTAATTGCAGAAATGGACCAGTAAAGTCCAAAATGGACCAATTTCTGTAGGAAAAAGAAATTAAAAATAGGCATGTTTTTTGCAAAAAATGGAATGAAATGATTTTTTTTTAAAAAGCAAAATTGCCTGATGATGATAACGATGACAGCAATGAAAATGATGACAAAAAAAGAATGTTGATGACAACAACAACAATGACAATGATAACGACAACGACGACGACGACAACAACAACAATTAAAAAAAAGAAAGGTTGTTTGAGGTGTTTAAGCATAGGTTAACCAAAGTTTAACTTTGAAAAGCTGTGTTAACCTGTAGCACAGATATGGTATGATATGGTTGGGCACTTAGAGTTAGCATTTGTCTAAGCTACAGAGGAAAAAATCCACTAGCTCCTAACAGGCCCTCAGGAACATCATAAACTGGGGGTCAAGATCTTTTTACAAGACATCAACTACTTCAAAGTCCATTAGATTCTCTTGAAGAGGTCTCAAGGTTCTCCTCTAATGGCCATTTTTAATCATATTTTGGTAGTAAGTTCCTGATAAATCATCACCATTTGTCAAGAAAAGATATTGATCAACAGAGGAAAGCAGAAAGATTTTTTTTACTACCATTGGAAGGAACTCCTCTTTCTTGTAAGTTTTTTGAAATAAGGCAGTGGGTTCTTGGATCCAAGTTCCAAAATTCAAGGTGTAGGCATCAAAAGATTAGAACCTAGCCCTGACCATCATGCCTTCAAATATTTGCAATCATCTTCATAAATTCTCAATTTCCATCTGTTAGAGAAGTTGTGAAAATTTCTTATCACACAGGTGAGCCTATGAAATTATCTGAAGAATTTCTTCAAACTTAAATCCCTTATAATCATAACCAGCATCAGTCTAAGAGTCTAAGAGGGAGCAAATGAGAACAAATCCAACTTAAAGTGCAATCTCTACAATGTTCAATTCTGTATGATTCTCTAGAAGCAAACATGCAATCTGTAAGATGTTCGATTGTGTATGATTATCTAGAAGCATATTGATATTATGTTGTGTAATTATCATCTTCCAGTGATGTGATACCTGAGAGCTTTCTTGGAAAATCAACAAAGGCCAAAGAAAGAACTCAAAGTTGATCTATATCCACCGGAAGTACCAATGAATGAGTCCGCCTTCCAGATGCAATGACCTATTACTGCCAACTGATCTATTGTCACCAGGTGATAGTCCAAACCCCACAGCTTGCTAAGCCATCAAGATACAAGTCTCTCCAAAACCCATCCCTCCGGTAAGCATGAGAACTTCAGTAAACCAAGCCTTGCTCATATACCTCTCAAATTTCCACCTTCAAGACTTCTTCACAATTCGAGTCCAAGAATGAAGCACTAATAAAAGAACAGTAACTCATCACTTTCTTGCCCATCTTCTTGGCTTGACCTGCCAAGTTTTTGGATTTTCTTGAAGCAAATAACGACTAGAAAGCCTTATCAAATCTACTAGATCAAATTACCCAGATGATAGACAAGGATAGGCATACATAGAACTCAACAAATACTAGGAGGAGGGTGGGCAAAGAATGACGAAATCCAAGATTTAAGTTGTACAAACTGCGAAAATTGCAAAAATTATAACAAAAGGAAAGAAAGGAGGTAAACTTCAAGAACCCTACCTTCCCTCTCATCTTGTGAGGGGAAATGGGAATGAAGAAGAGGTCCGCCTGATCGGGATCATCGGTGAGGAACCGGCTCTCCCGGATGTTCTGGAAGAAGTACCCTTCGCTCGCGTACTTCCCCGTGAGCTTCCTCGGGGTCTGGTAATAGGTATTGGGATCTCCGTCTGGGTATATAAAGACCTTAAATTTCCGCTCCATCTCGGCGTAGTTCCTCCGAAAGACCTCCGGCGAGTTGTAGATCGACGACCACGATGGGAGGTCCGAGGCGTCGCCGGCGCCGGGGTATCCACCGAGGAGGACTCCGGGAGAGGATTTGGAGGAAGAGGAGAGGTCGGACGCGTACTGGGGGGGAGAGCGGAGGGATCGGAGGGAGAGGAAGGTAAAGGAGATGAGGGTTAGGAAGGCGAGCGTGAGGAGAGAGCGCTGGAGAGAGCAGGTGGAAAGGAAGGGGGGCTTTCCAGCCATTCTCGTCGGAGAGAGATTTTCCGGCAGGCGTATCGGCCGCAGCGAGACTGGGGAGCTTGGCAAGTCTTGGAGCGTGTGATAGCTTCTGGTTCTGGGGAGGAGGGAGGGTGGAAAGAAGTGCAATCGACCTACTCCCTGCGACCGTCCGCACGAGCTCTCTTTCTAGGCTAATAAAAATGCTGTACGGATAAAATTACAGACATCGCCTATCTGATCATGGGCCATAGAAATTTTAAATAGCTCCAACAGAAAGCTTGGAGACCTTATATCAGCTACCACGTATGACTTACCAGAAACAACTTAATCTTCGAGATAATGCAGGTGTTGAAGAGAGTCATCTATTTAATTATAGAGTATAATCATTTCGACGCTGCCAGCTCTTTCTTGACACCCTGATTTTTGAAATTTTTTACTTTCTTGCAGCGCCTAGAGGATAATTTTCATATCCTAGAACTCTTTTTTGAAGTTTGTTAAAACTAATTTTGATGGTAATGTCAAGGATGATAGTGGCTGTGCAGGCTTTGCCATCTGAATCCGGATGTCAGGTTGTTGGCGTGGGAGGTGCATATCTTTTTGAGCTCTCTATTCCTAAAGCTAAGATTCATGCCATATAGATGGACATTATCTGTGCCAGCAAGAGCTATGCATAGAGAGGATTTTCAGAGGAGACTCTGCCACGGTTATCGACTGGATAGACAATATGAAACAGCTGAAGGCCCATCCATTTCTAAAGCCATCTGCTTGATTGTGGAGTACAGTAATTTCGACACTACCAGCTTGCCCTTTGAAACTTCTGATTCCTAGGACTCCCTTGTTACTCCTGCAGGAACCGGAGGATAATTTTCATATCCCGGGCGCCCCTTCTCTTGGAGTTTGTTAAGATCAATTTTGATGGTAATATCAAGGATGTAGAAGCAATGCAAACTTTGCCATCCATGGCCCAGATGCTAGGTTATTGGCGCATGAGGTGTATCTTTTTGAGCCCTCTATCCCAGGAGCTGAGCTTCATATCGCATGGACGGATATTATTTGTACCAGATAAGAGCTACGAGTGTAGAGAATTTTCATAGAGAAAAATTCTGCTACCATTATCATTAGATCCTGAACAACACGAAGTAGCTGAAGGCCCGTCTACTTCTCCATAATATTTGGACTGCCCTTCATCTTTCAACCATGGTGTCTGTCTGATATATTTTTCGAGAGGCAAACATCGTGGCAGATTGGATCACTTCTTTTGTTGTAGAGTATTTCGAAAATTGTACTTGGAATTAGGGTGAGATGTGCCCATCGTGTTAGATTTGTTCCTAGAAGCCAATTGTTGGCTGACACATTATATAATTCTTGGGCCTATACTTGTATTATAATTTTTTATTATCAATAAAGAACTTTTTCTTTTCAATCATATTTTTGTGTCCATGATTTATCCTAAAAATTAACAAAGATAATTTTTGTATATTCTTAAAGAGTTAAGAATTTGAGATATATATTAATTAGTGGTTAATTTCTAAATGCTCTCGATCAAAGGATCGTCATAGAGGACAGTGATCAATCCATTTGAGATTGGTGCACGGTTCACCTCCTTATGGATAGATGAGTCTCAGATCTGCGGTGTAGAGACACTGGATGAAGGTGTAGGTGGTTGTTAGAGAATAACTTGCACTGAGCGTGATCAACACGAGAACCACATAGATATCTACTCACTCGTCAGTGGTCTTCTCGATGCTGTAGTGGTGTGAGTGGTTATTTGACCTGCGGTGTTATTGACTATTCGCAGTGAGGCTACTGGGTTTGACTGTACGTTCCTTGATCCTAGCCATTTGGTCCTTGCTATGTATGTTGGCTTTAGTAGTTCAATTCGCTGTTTGGAGTGGGATGCATCTAGATGGATCTATCGACCTTGGTAGAAAAGGAGAAGTCTTTGCGATTTGTGAGACTGAGTTCAGAAAGTCTTTGACTAAAGTGTGATACTAGAAAAAATTTTCACAGGATTCACAAATAACTCGAGTCGAGCCAATCTAGCATATGATTGATGATGGGGTCTGACGAGCTTTCCATGACCTCCGTTAAGTCAGAACTCACAATAGAAGGACTGAATCATATGATAACTGCACCTAGGTTCGTACTTTCATTCTACTGGATTGCCACTACATATTGCTAGGTGTCACTGGTAGATTGTGAGACTCATCGACGTCATCTTGATGATCATGGCTCTCGAATGGTAGAATTGAAAATGTTTCAATCCATCGAAAAGAGTTTCGATGATATTATGATAGAGATCATAATATATCTCACTACCAGATAGAATAAAATTATGGGGTCAATATTAAGAATTTAATCTCGAATTTATCAATTGGACTTATGAAGTTTCAATTGGGTTAAATTTATTGAAATCTTATTAAGTTTATGAGAATCATGCTAGTACACGGTTAAACCTAATTCTTCTCGGACTTTGATTTGATCAAGTCCATAGCCTTGAACCTAACCTAAATTTATTTAATTTAATTGGACTCTTAATTGTGAGCTCAAGAGGATTTAATTAAGTCAATTAGTTGGCATAATTATTCTAACATTATCTCTTCTTTATCTCCTAATTATCTCTAAGTATGCGTGTGGAATAGATAGAAGAATATGTGGCGCATCTTTTTTTAAAAAAAATTATTGGACGTCATATCCTAGAGGACCCACCCCTCTTATATGTCATGGCATGAGGAGAGAGAGTGGGATCCCCGCCCCATTCTTTTGGCTAGAGATCCCTTTGTGGGGGCCAACCACCGACATGTATTCCATGGATGCTGTTGTACATACTTAAAAGGGCTGATTAATTATCATTTATATCTGATTTTATTTGACATAAATCAGATTTAAAAGGTAGAAGATTCTTATGAGATAAGAATCTATATTTTAAGTTGATTGGTTCCTAATATGTGTCAGGACAGTGTCTATATATAAAAGGGTGTCTCTAAAATTTCATAGAATGAATTTTGGATCAACAAAAACCTCTCCTCTCTCCATCTCCAGCCTCCTCTCATCATTTTCTTCCTTTCCAGCTCAAAAGTTGAGTGCTCTCTCTTCCACATGCCTAGAAGAAGTTCTAGTGACTTAGAGATCAAAGATCGAGGAGAAGAAGAAGAAGGCTGCAGATCAATGAGTTGATCTCGCAGTTAAGATCAAAGAGTTGATCAAGGTCTTCAAGATCAAGATTCTTCTTGAAAAGAAAAATCTCATAGAGAAGAAAAATTCGAGATCGATCTCAATGGATATCTGTAGAGGTCGGACATGTGTGCGGCTCAACTTCTACGAATCCGAGATCATCAATAACGATGAATTTCTATCCGCACAAAGATAATGAGATCTGATCTCATAAAATTTTTCTAAATTTCAGATTGATAATATGTGCTTTCTTGAGCTTGGGTAGGTTTAGATCTGGTATCTAGTATGTGAGGTTAAAGATTTAACCCGTTTTATTTTTCGCTGTCTGTTTTTAAAATTTTTAAAATCTACACATGCTGCTATCCGATTTTCTAACACATCGATCATGTAGAATCTTTTGTATTCTGATCTTATGGACTGTACTCAATCAGAGTGGTGTGATTGTCCGCTTATATCAAAAAAAATGAAAGAGATCATCATAATGGTGTTGGGTTTATTTTTTGATGCATCCACGCTTCAGGCTAAGTTGAGGGCTACTTAGAAGGCATAGTGTATGTTGTTACCATCTTGATTATAGATAGAGAGCATTAAAAAGGGATTTTAGGATAGCGATGCCTTGTTGTTTTCTTCGTTGAGCTCCTAAAGGTGATCATACTTGCTAGCATATACTTGGAGGCTCATTGCATGATGCTTTTGGTGTCTTATTTGCATATATAGAAAAGATAATAATGCAGCTGATTGGATGGTAGTTTTATGGCTAATCATACTGATCATATTCTTTGGACATCGTGGCTGAGATTTTTACTCATTCTATGTTTTGATCATGTGTGATCCACATGATTATATTTATTCTAGAGCTACTTAACGTAGCTATTTTCAACAAAAAGAGAGAAAAAAAAAAAAAAGAGAGAGAGAGGGCAGAAAGATGCGAAATAGGCTCTATTCCTTGTGACTGCCTGTGTGAACTCTTTCCAAGATAACAAAAAATATTATATGGGTAACAAGATGACATCATTTATCTAAGCTAACTTGCAAAGTTAAATCTTAATGACTAGAATTGATCATGGGCTGGATTTGAATATCGAAAATATCAAATTTTAAATAGGCCCAAGCTGAAGCCCAACTAAAAATGGATATAATTTTGATATAAAGCTCCGCTTAGGATAAACTGTATTAACAACATTATAATGAAAAATGATTGTTATTTGATTACTATCCTACTGTAAAAGCTATAATATAATAGAAAAAAAATGAAAATTAGAATCATTAATCTTGAAAGCTATTTCTATGAATAAAATTTTAAATTTTATTTTCCTTGTAGCTAAAAATAAAATGTGATCAACAATGATATGATCTAAAAATGATTTTTTTTTTTTTTTTTTTTGTATTAGTGTCTGTTAATTTTAACTATAATGGCTAATAACTATAACATTCATTGTTTTACCTTTAAATGAACCTAGTCCAAATTTGAACTATAGAATGATTTAACCAAGAAATTTTATATGTAGATGTATAACATTTGCCGCTCAATCAACCAGTATAGAGTTGTGGAATCTGCCAATATTGGTTCAGCAGCAGTGACTAGCTAGTAGACCAATTCATTACAAAATGTCTTATTACATATTTCACGCTATGCTCGACTCATCTAACCTTTGTTAGTTTTATGCAAACTCATTACAAAATGTTGTATTATATAAAGATTTTGCTTAATGAATTATTTAAGTATTTTTTTTTTATTTGTTTGAGAGAGAGAGAGAGAGGGTGGGGAGACCTATCCTGTGATATTGCCCGAGTTCAAATTTTCGGAATGCACCACAATCAGAGGAGCATTACCAATGCAAGCCTAGTACATTATCATGCAAAAGTATTTCAAAACTATATGCAAGTCAATATAAAAATCAAGGAGAGAGATAAAAGGCAGAAGCTTCAATGCAAAAGGTATCTTGTTAGATTCTTCAAATTCTGCTACATGATATGATCACTGCCTTGACTATTGAATTACATGTAGTGTTATAAGCATTTTAGTGGAAGCATTGCTTATATAAAGAAGCATCGAAGACTTTCACAATGTTCAAATATGCCATGATTCAAGATGCTGTTAAAGCTGTGACTCCTTGGCTTAGAGCTCTGGTAAACAAGTTAGGGCAGTTCTCAAGCTTAAACTAAATATCATGGAGCTTCCCAATCTTCCCACTGACTTTATGACAGTTGTCTACATTTGGTACACATTCCTCAAACCTTATTAGACTTGGGCATATTATAAGAGTCAAGGACAAAGCTCTTGATCATCATCTCCTATTTCTTGATGCACGAGGGTGGAAACCGATGGAGAGGGTGGCAAGGGATGCGACGAGGAGGTGTGCATCTATAAGAGCACATGAAGAATTTGTAGGAAAAAATAAGCACTGTCGGAGCTCAACACGTGATGTGCTGGGAGTCATGTAGATTGCCCTTTAGTATGGTATATAAGTCTTCATTCGGATGCATACCAGATATATTTTGCTTTTATTCTTGATGTATATGTCCTTATTCTCGATGGACAAGGATTGATTTTAAAAATAGCACCTTGAAGAACAAAAGAAAAGTAGAAATCAAGGAGTCTTTTTCTTTTTTTTTTCCAGCGGGAAATTAAATGTGTTGATGAATGCCTCATTGATTTCAAAGAAATCAAAGAGAAATATATATATATATATATATATATAAAGAGGCTATCATCAACACAATGGTTGCCCACTTCATACATATATAATTAATTTTGTATAGCAATGACAAACTTGTAAAATAAACCTTGTGTTCGAACTATAGTAAATCCTCGGTGACTCCTCTTATGTGCGACAATCTTGAGGTAGATTGCATTTGCCAAAAAAGATTGATAATTGATTAATATAAGTGAGGAAAGGACTATTTGAAAAAATTATGAGGAAAAATCACATTGGCATTTGGGTGAACATTAAGAAGAAGGTTTGCTAGAATTGCTCTTGCTCGAACATGACATTGACTTGAAAAGAATTTTAATTTAGAACTAACCCAATAATTCCAACTCTCCTCTCTGGTTTATTTCTCCAGTAATCTAGTTCTTCTAGATAATTAGTTCTTCCCTAATTTAGAAATTCATATGAGATATATACATATATATAGTCTTGAGTGAAGATATTATCGGAATGCATCAAAAATAGAAGAGAAAAACACAAATCACATCATCCTTTAGGATGTGGCAAGCAAGTCCCCTAAGTTCTCTGCCCAATCAAAGATCCATTTTCTCATACTGTTTCATTTTCAGGTGCTAGATAACAGAGCAAAGCTAGGCACCACTTGGTCTTGTCACACATTACCAAACAGGAGAGCACGTTATGCAGATATAGGTACAGAGGTAGCTTCATTGGGAAGCATGGAAAGTAAATCAAACTCCATATACATAGATTGTTAGAATGGAGTTTTTTTTTTTTTTCCTTTCTGAGCATAGGGGCAGTAACTCTTGTTTCATTTCAGTAGGGGTGAAAGAAAACAAAGGTTCGTAATCTCATAGTAAAAGATGCAGTTAATGTTCTGCATTATTGAACACTTTACTTTTCATTTCATCGTATGGCATAACTTGCTCACTGATTTAGCAAGCCCACCAGTTCATAGTTCATTGCTTGAGCCAACCATGAATTCAAGAGTTCATGTCACTAGTTTTCTTCTCAGTGAGATATTTGGAATGGTCTCAGCTATGGTTGCCAAGGGTGCAGTGGTGACAAAAGAAGCATTGGCCGCATGCTCTTCATCAATTTCATATTCGATGGCCGATTTGATGATGGAGGAATTGCTATCTTTCTCAATGATCTCAAGTCGATATAAGACTGAGCGAAAGCCTAACTCTAGAAATCCTCCTTCAACCACCAGTGCTTCCTTCACACGTTTCTCATTGTCAATTTTGACGAACTTCTCTTTGGAAAATTGTACGCCAGGAATTCCTGACAAGCAGAGCATTTTTTTTTTTTTTTTGAGAATATAAGAAAAAAAAATCGTTGATCAACCAAATTTTTTGGGAGAAGATTACCAAACCCTATCAAGATAACAAAACTAAATGTATGCCAGGTAGATAAAATAATGAAATTTATTAAGAGAATGAGAGCTTTTGTAGGTTATATCAATCATTCGGTACCACGAAGGGTGCGTTTGGTTACACTTTTTGATTTTTTATTTTTAAAAAATATTTTTTATTTTTTTAATTTTTACTATTGAGTAAAAATAAAAAAATAAAAAATATGTTGGTAACTACGTTGTTATAAAGCAAAAAGTAACGTTTGAGGATGGCAGGTGAAAGCTCGATGAAGAGAAGAGTTTAGAAAGGGAGGAAGAAGGGAATGGAGAGGTGAAGAGCTCGATGAGGGAGAAGGGTTCGGGCTCTTTACTTTTTGATTTGGCGTTTTAGATGTGCGGCAGTAAAAAAAGTAAATTTTAAAAAAAAAAAATTTTATTTGTATATAAAGTAATATTTTGATTATTTTGATTTTTACTTTTTTTTCTCCTGTAACGTTATCAAACATTGCTTTTTAATTTTTATTTTTAAAAATTAAAAAATAAAAAAAATATTTTTTTTTAATGGCTAACCAAACGCGCCCTTTACTTTCATCAAAAAAGTTAGTTATTAATTAGGACGCCACAGGATTTATTTGCTCTATAGAAATACAAATAATGCCAGAAACATAGGCTATTAGGAAGTCACTTATACATTTTTCAGGATAATGTATCAATTACCGTAACTGAAGAATTATATGAAACCCTAATGGAGCTTTGCAAGCTCAATCCTTTTTTAGGTATATTTGCAACTACTAGTCATAAAAAATGAACGGACTAGGACTATCCCAAGCTTCTTGGATTGAGTATATTGCTCTGGAAAGAGTGGTTCTGGTTGTACCTTTTTTTGAGATGCTAAACATTGGATTGCGCAATATCTGCTTCAAGATCTATGCACACAATTAAAAAAGAAAGGAATTGAAGTGCTTTACAAGCCGTGCAAGATGCGATCCAACGGTTGATGTCGCAAAAAATAAAAAGATCAGTGAATCATTCTTTCATGGAAAGATACAACCTGAATTTAGAAAGAGAGAAGGCAAAAAATAAAAAACTGCGAATCAGAACTTCTATAATCCCCCGTGCCTACATAGCCTCCAAGCTACAGCAGTATTCCCCGGATCAAAAGAAGGGAAATTTAGCAATTTTATGACCAACTCAATTACTCTAGTGCACCCTACATGAACTCACAAGCAGAGCATATATAATTATATGAAAAAAGAGAGAGATTGCTCATGTTTCTTGTCAGAAGCTGTACATGAAAATTGAGATCTAATGTTGTTACGATGGCTCACCAGGAGGGAAAGTGAGGTGCAAAACGGTACCGACGCCACCATCCCCTTCGATAACGTCGACCTTTTGGAGGACGTGCGGGAGCAATTCGACGACTAGTTGGGCCAGTCGTAGCGTGCCGTAGACCTCCCACACTTCGCCGGCAGGGAGGCCTACCTCTAGCTTATGAAAGAGGCTGCCCTTCATTGCTGCCGCTGCTGCTGCTGCTTCTTAGCCTTTTGGTGGTCCTAAGCATGGGATAGACCACAGCCTCTCCTTAAGGCCAAGCTTTTTGGTAGGCTCACCTAGAATCTTACGTTGGAGATTCCTTCTCTACGACGTGACAAACTAATCTCACTATCTTGGAACTCACCAAAATATCCTCTTAATGTTTGACAATATACATTTCACTATCTAATTTTAGCTGGATGCATAACACAAAATCCTATACAGTTATCTTTCTGTTAAATAAGCTGATAAATCTTGCCGGAATCGTCACTCTCTAACCTCCTTGTAGAGTCATGTCTTAAGATATCTTAGCTGATTTGTGGTAAGATTAAAACACTAAGATTAAGTCAACTGATTTGAGATACTTTAATCCTAGATGACTCCTCTTAGGTGCGACAATCTTGAGGTAGATTGCATCTGCCAAAAAAGATTGATGATTGATTAATATAAGCGAGGAAAGGAATATTTGAAAAAATTAAGAGGACAAATCGCATTGGCATTTGGGTGAATGGTAAGAAGAAGGTTTTGCTAGAATATTGCTCTTGCTTGGACATGAGAACGAATTACAATTTAGAACTAATCCAATAATTCCAACCCTCTCTCTCGTTTATTTCTCCAGTAATCTAGTTCTTCCCTAATTTAGAACTTGTTGCAGCCAATCGCCTCGTCGCCCGATCGTCGGGAAGCATGCACCTGCAAAACCGAGAAGTCCATTCTGACCGGAGGCGGCTCCGGCGGGGACCCTTCGACGGTCAAGTCAGAGAGGTGACTGGACAACAGTGAAATGTAGACAGAGAGCTCGATCGAGAGAGAGAAAGGGAGGGAGAGGAGCGAGCCTGCGTTTTCGGGAGAGACGGAGCGGATCCTTTTGCACTGTTGCCTTCCCTGGTTTATATAGTGGAGCACGGTATGGCGCCGTCATTAATGGCGCGGACAAGTGAGGATCTGCCAACTCACTGTGGACTGTCAGAGTCGCCGTGAAAATGTCACGTCGCCGTGCGGCTGTCAAATCACCAGGGTTGACAATGCTCTCGGCGGGGCAATGCCCCTAGGTAGCCGTGCCGCATGTCGCTGTCAAAGCTGACAAGGTCTGGCGGCTGTACGGTGATCGGAGGAGTCGGCCGACCCTAGGTCGGTGGCCAGCAGAGTGGCGTCGGATTCCTCCGTCGGTCGGCGAGTTTCATGTGAGTCGGCCATCAGACCTCTGGGTTCAATCGGTCGGGAAGGATACGCCCGACATATACCCGGTCGGCGATGGACCGTTGAATGGCCGGTAGTGGCGTCCGTCAGTCGATCGCTCCGACCGTCAATCGGTCGGTCGGGGCAGAAGTCGGTCGGGCCGCCAGTCGGTCGGGCGGTCGGTCGGTGGGTATCCCCCAACAGTTGCCCCCCTCCACTCCTAAGTCGGATGGTGAGCTGGCTGATGCCTTCATTCGGGCGGCAATCCTGGACGACTGGGAGTGGATTTGTCGTACGCATGGATCCAACCGTATCGCCGGCTGGTCCGACGTCAGACGCCTCATAAATACCAAGCGATCCGGACGTCTAGTCGGTGTCAGACGTCGCGTCTTGTCGTCGTCAGACGTTGCGTCGGTGTCAGAAGATCGGGCGACGGACGATACGACGTCAGGTGGCCGGATATTCGGCGCCGATCGCGGGAGTGTGGGCCGCTGTCAGGCGTCCCATCGGGAACGCGAATCGGCACGGGCGCGTAAATGCGAAACCGCGCCCCGCGCGCCGCGTGTCGAGGTGGTTGGCCGGCGCCCCCTCCGGCATTTAATGTGGGCGGTGCGGCCGTCCCAGGACGGGGCGCGCCGAATACTCCGCCAACCGACGGGCGCCACGCGTCGTGCATCCGCGGGCCTTCGGTCGGAGCGGAAGCATCTCGGCCGTCGGTCGGCCCTATATATATAGGACCTTCCGGACCCATGACCCACATTTGCCATTTTGCTGGAGAAACTCTGTCCGGGCGATCTCTCGGTCGTCGCAGGCAGAGCTTTCTTGCTTCCGGAGGGATTCATCTGGTTCGTGGTCCCATCTTCTTCTTCTTCCTCTTCTTCTCTTTTCTTCTTCTTCTTCGTTCGATTCCGGTGCAATGACCAGGAAACCGACTCAGGGAGCTCGGTCGGGGAACCCGACCGACGACTCCCGATCGGCTCCGGAAGATGAGGCCTCCTCGCTTTCGGGGTCGAATGTCGATCGGCTTCGGGAGCAATACCGCATCCCGGAGCAGTTTCGGCTCTCCGCTCCAGGGGCCGGCGGTCGGGTTAACAGCCCTCCGCCCGGCGACCTGGCGCTGTACGTCGAAGACCTTCGCGCGGGTCTTCGGCTTCCAATTCCGGAGTTCGTCCGAAATTTATTAGATTATTACGGACTCTGTCCGGCGCAACTGGCGCCGAACTCCATCCGTCTCATCATTTCCTTTATGCTGTTGTGTCAGCTCTTGCCGACCAACCCTCGCGTTTCACTCTTCCGGGCATTCTTTGTGCTCCGACCCCACCTTAAAGCCCGAGGGTGGTGGCTCTTCAACCCCCGGAAGGGTCTTGCCTTCATCACTGGTCTTCCATCGTCCATTCATGGGTGGAAGAACCAATTTTTCTTTGTTTCCTCCTCTTCTCCTTGGGGCTTCCCTTCCCGCTGGGGTGTGCCCCGAACCGAGGCCAACGACAACAGCCGGGTGGAGGCGGACGACCGGGAGGACTTCCACCGACTGAAAGACATGTCGGTCCCGAAGCAGAGGGAGCTTGTTACCGAACAAGCTCTCTATGACGCCGGCTTGAGTCTGGTCCCCCGAATAGGTATCGCCCGATCCCCCGGTCTTTCTTTTCGTTCGGCTCTTGATCCGGTTTTTAACATTCTTGTCGGTATTGCAGGGACACCTCCAAGGATGCGGCCGATTGACGTCGAGATTCGGCGGTTCGCAACGAGGAAGAGGCCAGCATCGGGGGCCGGTCCTTCGCGCCCCCAAAAGAAATCTGCTCCTGCGGCGCCGACCGTCGAGGCGTCGGCGACCGACCAGTCGGAGCCTGTAATAGCCCTCGCGGCTCCGACGGTTCACACGGAGGAGAGACCGGCCGAGGAGGCGGCCGAAGGAACATCGACGGCTTCGCCGGTGCGGGTGGAGCCGGATGACGTTCGGGAAATCGAACATCGTCCGACGGCGTCCGTTGGCGCAACGGGGGGCGCCGGGTCGACCTCAAGCGTCCCCTCGCTGCCGGTCCGTCGGTCGAGGCAGCTGATCGGGGGAAAGCCCCGATGGACCCTGCAGACGAGACAAGGTCGGGGAGCCGATCTGCGCCTCCCAGCGCGCATTACCCCGAAGGAGCGTCGGCGTTGGCCGACCACAACCTTGCGAGGAGGTTGTGCCAGGGGATCCTCCTCCCAGCCGACGTAGAGTCGCTGCGATCTCGGCAGGTGACCGAGATGCTGTCGCGGTTCTACCCGACCATGGTTGAGGTAAGCTTCGCATCATTTTTTCTTTTCCTTAGAAACTTTTCCTTAGAAATTTTCCTTGTTATGCGATTCTGACGAAGCCTTTTCAATCGGCAGCTGATCTTCACGATGTCGGAACTGGAGGCCGGGTACCGAAGGTTCGACAACGTTCGGGCCGCTTACAAGGAGAGGTCGGCGGCGGCCGAAGCGGAGAGGGCGATGTTGGCCGACCAACTTCAGCAATCGGCCGACCAGGAGGCCAAGCTAGTTGACGAGGTCTCCTGGCTTGGGTCCGAACTTCAGTCGGCCAAGAAGGAGGCCAGACATAAGGGTCGGGCCGTGCGTCGTCTTCGGCGCGAACGGGACGGCGCCACTGCCGAACTCCAAGGCGAGCGCGAGCAACTCCGGGTCAGCCTGGAGAAGCTCGCTGAAGCCGAAGAGGAGCTATCGATCGCCCAGATCGACGTCGAAATGGCGAAGGTTGAGGCGGAGTCGGCGAGGGAGTCGTTCGCCCGTGCGGAGGACGAGGCAAGGTCGGCGAAAGAGTCGGCCGACCGGGCGGTGGAAGACTTCCGAGCCTCCGACCGATACCGGGAGGAGATGCTCGAGTCGGGCTTCGCCTCGTACCGGGTAGGGTTCGAGGATGGTCGGGATGCCGTCCATGCCTTGTACCTGGAGCTGGATGTCAGCCGCGTTGTCCTGCCGCTAGCCGAGGAGGAAGGAGCCGAAGAGGAAGGAACCGAGGAGATGGCCGACCAGCCGTCGGGAGGCATCGTCGTAGCGGAAGAAGCCGTCCCGGAGCAGGTGGCACCGCCCGATATCACCTCGCCGACCGAAGCCCCTCCTTCAGCCGCCGACCCAGCACCGCTTATGGCCGACACGCCGGTCATCCCCGATCCTCCGTCGGTCGAGGAGATCGACTAAGACAAATGATCGGGCCCCGCCGACTACCTTTACTTTTTTGTTTTCTGAAAGTATGTGTAATCGGGCTTCGACCCGACTTTGTACATTTCAAATGAAAATTTTGAATGAAAGTTTTTCACTTTCTCCTTTTGTTTGCAACGTCGAACGTATCTGTAATGTCGCAGGCCCATGTGAGTCGCTAACTCAACATAAGTCGCTAGCTGCCATAAGTCGGTTAGGACGTTTGGCAACCTGCGCCGACCCGAAGGTAAGGTAGATCCCGCCTTTAGATCGGCTTCTGATGGCCAATGTTGATCATCGGGCGCATATGTTAAGTCGGGAGCCACGAAGGCAGAGTAAGTCCCGATTTCAGATCGAACCTTGGTGGTCAAGATCTTCGGTTGGGCACCCGTTCAGTCGGGATCCGACCGACCGCGTTTACGGTTCGGCAGTCGGGTCCTGTCTGTCTTGTTTAGTCGAAAGTCGTCCGACGCATTAAGTCGGGGGAGCACCGATAAGTCGGGCTCCAATACCCTTGTGTCGGGTACACCTCCGCACCTCGTGATATACGGTGGCAAGCCGCATATCCTCCGGCCGACTGTGGCTCGGTCGGCAAGTCGTATATCCACCTAAGGTCGTGTCGTGTGATAGACGGTGGTAAGCCGAATATCCTTCGACCGGCCGTGGCTCGGTCGGAAGTCGCGACGTCGGTCGCGTAGGCATTTCGCCTATCTTTGGTCGGGGCCCGATCGGCGTGTTAGCCGATGGTCTGGCCCGAGAGCATGACCGTAGAAGGAGCGCCGGCTCCCGTCATTGTAGATGCATCGGTCCTGGTAAGGGTCCGATGTCTCGTCGACTGTCGAAGGAGTGTTGACTCCCATCATTGTAGATGCGTCGGTTTTAGGTGGATGCTAGGTCCACGTCAATACGTCGGGGCTTTGGCGGGCGCCGATCGTTAGTCGAAGAGTTAAGACTCCGAGATTTCAAACCGACTTTGTATTCCGACTACTGAATTACAAAATTCACTGGCAATACAGCTTCAGATTGTCGGCGTTCCAGGTCCGGGGAATGGGCTTCCCCTCAAGGGTCTCCAGCCGATAGGCTCTCGGCCCGTAGGTGTCTGCAACCTTGTAGGGTCCTTCCCAGTTTGGAGCCAACTTCCCCTGGTCCAAGGGCTTTGAGACCTCCGCCTTCCTCAAGACCAAGTCACTAGGCCGGAAGAGCTTTGGTCTGACCTTGGCGTTGTAATACCGGGCGACCCTCTGTCGGTATGAAGCCATTCGAATTTGAGCCTCGTCTCGTAGTTCGGGGAGGAGGTCCAGGTCGGCCCTCCGACCCTCGGAGTTGTCCGGCTCCTGATACCGCTCGACCCTTGAAGACGGCAGGCCAATCTCGAGCGGGATCATAGCCTCTGTCCCGTAGGCCAAGCTGAACGGCAACTCCCCGGTCGGGATGCGGGGGGTCGTTCGGTAAGCCCACAGAACAGAGCCCAGCTCGTCGACCCAGAGACCTTTGGCTTCATTCAGTCGGGTCTTGATTCCATGGAGCAAGGTCCGGTTGGTCACCTCAACCTCATCATTGGACTGTGGGTGCCCGACTGAAGTCAGTCGGTGCCTGATGTGGAACATGGCGCAGAAGTCTCTGAAGTCCTGGTTGTCGAATTGCCGTCCGTTGTCGGTGATGATGGTGTGCGGCAATCCGAACCTGTAGATGATGGATTTTTGGACGAAGTCCTCCATCTTCCGCTCGGTGATCTGCGCCAAGGGCTCGGTCTCGACCCACTTCGTGAAGTAGTCGATGGCGACGACGATGAACTTCCTCTGGCCCGACGCTGGTGGGAATGGACCGAGAATGTCGACCCCCCACTGGGCGAAGGGCCATGGGGCGACAATAGGGACAATTTGGCTGGCCGGCTGGTGTTGGATGTTCGCATATTTTTGACATGGCTCGCATCTCCGAACCAACTCGGCCGCATCCTTCTTCATGGTCGGCCAGTAGTAGCCTTGTCGCAGGACCTTGAAGGCTAGGGACTTGCCCCCTAAGTGGTTCCCGCAAATTCCTTCGTGAACCTCTCGGAGAGCGTAGTCGGCGTCGGTCGGTCCCAAACACCTAAGCAGGGGAAGGAAGAACGACCTTTTATAGAGTCGGCCGTCCATGATGACATATTGCGAGGCCGACCATCGGAGTCGCTTAGCCTCCGTGGGATCTTCGGGACTGATCCCATCGGTCAGGTACCGGACGATCGGGTCCATCCAACTTGGTTCGGACGTTAGCTGCTGTACTTCTTCGACCCGATCGGTGCTCGGCTGCTGGAGGTTTTCGACGAACGTCCGACCCAAAGAGTTGTAGGCCGACGTCGCCAATCTGGAGAGTGCGTCGGCACGGGCATTCTCCGATCTAGGGATGTGAGAAATTTCGAAATACTCGAGGCGCGCCACGAGGTCCTTCACTTTCTGAAGGTACTTGATCATGGTCGGATCTCGCACCTCGAATTCGCCCTTGACCTGTCCCACGATCAGCTGAGAGTCGGAGAATGTCCGGAGGCTGTCGATGCCCAACTCCTTCGCCATCCTCAAGCCAGCGAGGAGTGCCTCGTATTCGGCTTGGTTGTTGGAGGCCTTGAAGTCGAACCGGAGGGCATACTCGGTGACCACCCCATCCGAGTTTGTGAGCAGGAGCCCGGCCCCGCTTCCCTGAGCGTTTGAGGCTCCGTCGATGTGGAGTACCCAGGTAGAGATCGGGTCCGGTTCAGAGACCGCATCTCGTCCCGGGTCTTCAGCTCCCGACCCTTGGTCGGCTGTCGGGCATTCGGCGATGAAGTCGGCCAAGACCTGAGCTTTCAGGGCAGGCCTTGGTCGGTATTGGATGTCGAACTCGCTGAGCTTCATCGCCCACTTGGCCAGTCGTCCAGATGTGTCCGGTCGGTGCAAAATTGCCCTCAGGGGCTGGTTGGAGAGCACCACTATGGCATGAGCCTGGAAGTATGGTCGAAGTCGTTGCGCGGAGACGGTCAGCGCGAAAATCATCTTTTCCGTCTCCGAGTATCTGGCTTCGGCGTCGTAGAGCACTTTGCTGGTGTAGTAGATGGGCTGATGGGTTCGGCACTCATTTTCCCGAACGAGCACCGAACTAATCGCCTCGGAAGATGTGGCCAAGTAGAGATACAAGGTCTCCCCGACCTGCGGCTTCACGAGCAACGGTGGGGAAGCCAAGTACTTCTTCAGATTTTCGAAGGCCCGCTGGCACTCATCCGACCAAGAGAAACCGTTCGTCCGACGCAAAATCTTGAAGAACGGGAGGCACCTTTCAGCCGATCGAGAAATGAATCGGCTAAGAGCGACGATTTTTTCGTTCAACTGTTGGACCTCCTTCTTGGTGTTCGGATGGCGCATGCCGAGGATTGCCTTTATTTTCTCAGGGTTGGCCTCGATCCCTCTCTGTGAAATGAGGAATTCGAGGAATTTCCCTGAGGTCACTTCGAAAGCACATTTGGTCGGGTTGAGCTTCATTCGGTGCCGTCGCAGGGTGCAGAAGGTCTCCTCGAGATCCTGAACATGGTCCGGGATCTGCGCACTTTTTACCAGCATGTCGTCCACGTACACTTCCATGTTGCACCCGATTTGGTCTTTGAAGACCTTATTGACAAGTCGCTGGTAGGTGGCGCCGGCGTTCTTCAGTCCGAAGGGCATCACCCTGTAGCAGTAGAGGCCCTTCGGGGTCACGAAGGCGGTGTACTCCTCGTCTTCAGGCGCCATCCGGATCTGGTTGTATCCGGCGAAGGCGTCCATGAAGCTGAGCAGTCGAAATCCAGACGTCGCATCCACCAGCTGGTCAATCTTCGAAAGTGGGAAGCTATCTTTTGGGCAGGCTCTGTTGAGGTCGGTATAGTCGATGCAGATCCTCCACTTCCCGTTGGCTTTTTTGACCATAACAACGTTGGCGAGCCAATCGGGATACGTAGATTCTCGGATGAAGCCTGCTTCGAGTAGCTTGTCCACTTCTTTGTCGATGGCCCTCTGCCTCTCTGGGGCGAAGAACCTTTTCTTCTGCCTCACCGGCCTCATCGTCGGGTCGATGTTGAGTCGGTGAGTTATTGTTTCTGGGGGGATGCCCGACATATCTGCTGCCGACCAAGCAAATATGTCGGCATTGGCCGTCAGCAGCTCCGTCAGTCGGCGTCGTTCGGTGTCGGGCAATTGAGACCCGACCCAAACCTTCCTGTCGGGATTTTCTCCTATCGGGATCGCCTCGAGCTGCTCGGCCGGCGAACCTCGTTCTTCCTCCTCCCGCTGGTCCAGCTTGTCGATCGTCAGGGAGCCCTTTGACTCGTCGCTTTGAGCGGAGATTTGGAAGCATCGTCGGGCGAGCTGCTGATCTCCGTGCATCTCTCCGATTCTGTTTTTGGTCGGGAATCGAACAAGGAGATGGTACGTCGAGACGATCGCCTTGAGGGCGTTCAGTCCGGGTCGTCCAAGTATGGCGTTGTAGGCCGAAGGAACTTGAACGACCGCGAAAGTGAGGGAGACCGTGCTTTGCCGTGGTTCGGTGCCGACCATCACAGGCAGGGTGATTTCTCCTTCTGTCGTGACGGCGTCTCCGACAAAGCCGATCAGGGGCACAGAGACCCTCTTGAGTCGGTCAGTTGACAGTCGCATACGGGAGAAGGTCGAGTAAAACAAAATATTTGTCGAACTTCCATTATCAATAAAAATTTATTTTACATCATAATTCGCTATTGTCGCCGACACAACAACAGCATCGTCGTGGGAAGTTTGGATGCCCCGAACGTCGTCTTCCGTAAAGGTGATTACGTCGTCCGGGCGCGGCTTTTTCGTCGGCTCCCCTCCTGCAGACGTCCCCGGGCCCAGCCGCTTGGAGATCATGTTGATGACTCCGGCCGTCGGCTGGTTGGTCGCTGCCTCTCCAGTCAGCTGGGGGCGTCGATCGGCAACTGGTTGGGTCGGCGGACCCTTCCGAAATTTGCCGAGGTACCCCCGGCGGATGAGAGCTTCAATCTCATCCTTCAATTGGATGCACCGCTCGGTGTCGTGGCCGTGGCTTCAATGGAACCGGCAGTACTTCCGACGGTCGAGGCCTTTTGCCTTCAGAGGTGGAGGCCGTCGCAGGTATTCCTCTCCCTCGATCTCCATCAGGATCTGCGCACGGAGAGCGGAGAGAGGAGTGTAGGAGTCGTACCTGGGGCGTACCGGCCTCGGAGTCTGTTGCCGGGGCCATTTTTGGATTTGTCGGGGTGGCGAGTCCCGACTCTCGGTCGGGGGCCTGCTTGGTTCGGCGGGCTCCCGACCTTTTCTTCGCTTCTCCTTCGGGCCTCTGGGCTCGGCCAAGCGTCGGTCGGACGCTCCTTCGTCCACGCGCATATACTTGTATGCGCGCTCCAGTAGCTCGGCATATGTCCGGGGGAGGGTCTTGTCCAGAGAATAGGTGAATCGGGATGCCCTCAGGCCCCGCTTCATGGCTGAAACAGCCATGTCTTCGTTGAGGTCCCGGACCTCGAGCGTGGCCGCGTTGAATCGCGCCACGAAGTGTCGGAGCATCTCGTTTTCCCCCTGCTTGAGGGAGAAAAGGCTGTCCGACGTTCACGGCGGCTTTCGGCTGGTGCTGAAATGGGCCACGAACGAGTGCTCGAGCTGTCCGAAGGAATGGATACTTTTCGATCGGAGACCGGAATACCAAGCCCTGGCAGCCTTGCGAAGTGTGGCGGGGAAGCCGATGCAGAGAAGAGCGTCGGTTGCCCCTTGAATTGTCATGAGAGCCTTGTAGCTCTCAAGGTGGTCGATCGGGTCGGTGGAGCCGTCGTATGGCTCCACGTGCGGCATCTTGAACCGACTGAAAATCGGCTCGTCGAGGACTAGTCGGGAGAGAGGCTGGGCGGTCTGGAAGTCGACATCATTCGAGGACTTCTGGCCGTCCATCTGCAACTGCGCGAGTCGGCGGTCGATTTCCTCGAACCGTCGCTCGTAGTCGTCCGCTCGTCGATGCTGGGAGACCCCAGGAGTGGAGTCTCCGGAAGATTCTGAGGGGGAGACCGACGGCGTGCGCGGTCGTTTCTCTCTCCTTGCCCGTTCCAGCAGGGAAGGAGAGGGCCGCTGGGACCGTCGGTCATCGCGCCATGGTCGTCCCTCCTCTTCTCCGTGGGAGCGCTGTTGGGGGCGCTCGCATGGAGGCGACAGGGATCGGCGCGGTCGTCGGCGGCTGCTCCTGGAGGGCATCGGTCGGGCCGCCGGTTGCTGCTGGAGGCTCTTGACTGCATCGGTCAGTACGGTCATCTGCCGTACGATGGCCGCGATCTGGGCCTCCGTGGTCACTGCAGGGCGCGGAGAGCTGAGCTCCGCCGCCGGTGGTGGCGGGGAGGCCTCTTTCCGACGGGAAGAGCGCCTTGCCGACCCAGTGATTCTCGATCGTTGAGCTCTTGTCTTTGTCATGCTTCCCCTTCCTGGCACGCCAATCTGTTGCGGCCAATCGCCTCGTCGCCCGATCGCCGGGAAGCATGCACCTGCAAAATCGAGAAGTCCACTCTGACCGGAGGCGGCTCCGGCGGGGACCCTCCGACGGTCAAGTCAGAGAGATGACTGGGCAACAGTGAAATGTAGACAGAGAGCTCGATCGAGAGAGAGAAAGGGAGGGAGAGGAGCGAGCCTGCATTTTCGGGAGAGACGGAGCGGATCCTTTTGCACTGTTGCCTTCCCTGGTTTATATAGTGGAGCACGGTATGGCACCGTCATTAATGGCGCGGACAAGTGAGGATCTGCCAACTCACTGTGGACTGTCAGAGTCGCCGTGAAAATGTCACGTCGCCGTGCGGCTGTCAAATCACCAGGGTTGACAATGCCCTCGGCGGGGCAATGCCCCTAGGTAGCCGTGCCGTATGTCGCTGTCAGAGCTGACAAGGTCTGGCGGCTGTACGGTGATCGGAGGAGTCGGCCGACCCTAGGTCGGTGGCCAGCAGAGTGGCGTCGGATTCCTCCGTCGGTCGGCGAGTTTCATGTGAGTCGGCCATCAGACCTCTGGGTTCAATCGGTCGGGAAGGATACGCCCGACATATACCCGGTCGGCGATGGATCGTTGAATGGCCGGTAGTGGCGTCCGTCAGTCGGTCGCTCCGACCGTCAATCGGTCGGTCGGGGCAGAAGTCAGTCGGGCCGCCAGTCGGTCGGGCGGTCGGTCGGTGGGTATCTCCCAACAGAACTTATATGAGATATATACATATATATAATCTTGAGTGAAGATATTATCGGAATGCATCAAAACTAGAAGAGAAAAACACAAATCACATCATCCTTTAGGAGGTGGCAAGCAAGTCCCCTAAATTCTCTGCCCAATCAAAGATCCATTTTCTCATACTGTTTCATATGTTGGGCGCTCGATTTTCTCGTTCATAGTAGTACACTTCTTTTCTTCTTCCTTGGGGCTTCAGCCCCTTATGTAACAAAAAAAAAAAAAAAGGGAAGAAAAAGAGGAAGAGGCTAGGCACCACTTGGTCTTGTCACACATTACCAAAAAGGAGAGCATATCATGCAGATATAGGTACAGAGGTAGCTTCATTAGAAAGCGTGGAAAGTAAATCAAACTCCATATGTACAGATTATTAGAAAGCGTGGAAAGTGTTTTTTTTTTCCCTTTCTGGGCATAGGGGCAGTAATTAACTCTTCTTTCATTTCTGTAGGGGTGATAGAAAACTACGGACAGTAATCTCATACTAAAAGATGCGGTTGATGTTCTGCATTATTGAACACTTTACTTTTCATTTCATTGTATGGCATAACTTGGTGACTGTTATAGCAAGCCACCAGTTCATAATTCATTGCTTGAGCCCACCATGAATTCAAGAGTTCATAACACCAGTTTTCTTCTCGGTGAGATACTTCGAAATGGTCTCAGCCATGGTTGCCAAAAAAGCAGTGGTGACAAGGGAAGCATTGGCCGCATGCTCTTCATCAATTTCATATTCGATGGTCGATTTGATGAAGGAGGAATTGCTATCTTTCTCAATGTTCTCAAGTCGAAATAAGACCGAGCGAAAGCCTAAATCTAGAAATCCTCCTTCAACCACCAGTACTTCCTTCACACGCTTCTCATTGTCAACTTTGACGAACTTCTCTTTGTAAAATTGTACGCCGGGAGTTCCTGACAAGCAAAGCATTTTTTTTTTTTGTTTTGAGAATAAAAGAAAAAAAAAATTCGTTGATCAACCAAATTTTTTGAGATAAGATTTACCAACCCCTATTAAAAAAAAAAAACAAAACTATATGCATGCAAGGTAGATAAAAAAATGAAATTATGAAGAGAATGAGAGCTTTTAATGTAGGTTAAATCAAGCATTCGATAACCGCTAACTTTCATAAAAAAAGTTACTCAATTACTCAAATGCAATCTACGTGAACTCACGAGGCGAGCATAATTATATAAAGAAAGAGAGAGATTGCTCGTATTTCTTCTCAGAAAAGTATATGAAAATTGAGATCTAATATTGTTACGATGGCTCACCTGGAGCAAAAGTGACCTTCAAAACGGTACCCACGCCACCATCTCCTTCGATGACATCGACCTTTTGGATGACGTGCGGGAGCAATTCGACGACTAGTTGGGCCAGTCGAAGCGTGCCGTAGACCTCCCACACTTCACTGGCAGGGAGGCCTACCTCCAGCTCATGAAAGAGGCTTCCCTTCATTGCTGCCACTGCTCCTCCTTCTTAGGCTTTTGTGGCCTTAGTATGGGATAGACCACAGTCTCTCCCTACTTAAAGGCCAAGCTTTTTGGTAGAATCTAAGGTTGGAGATTCCTACTCTACAACGTGACAAACTGATCTCCAAATGGTGGAACTTATCAAAATTTATTAAATTTTGAATAAATTATTAATTATATACTCCGCTTAGTGTTTGAGAATATACATTTCACTATCATAACACATAACCCCATATAGTTATCTTTCTATTAAATAAGCTAATAAATTTTGCCGGCATCATCACTCTTTAACCTCCTTATCCTAAAATATCTTAGCTAATTTGGAGTAAGATTAAAAATATTATGTCAGTCTTAAAAATACTAAGATTAAGTCAACTGATTTGAGATACTTTAATCTTTCTAATTTGCTCAAAATCCACTAAGATATTTTAAGGCTTAAATAGCTTATAGAGCGATGACTCCAATATCTTATTTCTTAAAAAAAAATAAAGGTAAGGAATTATGTGGTATGCACATGGTAAAAAATTAGGTAGTTGAAAGTATATTTCCAAAATATTGAATGACAATATATAATTTCCCCAAACCTTAGTGGGGTCGGTGTAATTTATCCTAAATTTTAACAATAAGAGGAGCAACTTGGCTCGGCTATACCTCATGTAGAACAGCGGACACCGATCTCTAAAAATGAGTTGTGCCATGTGTTTGAGGGTCGATACCATTTGGTGGCAATCAATAGTATCCAGGAAGGAATCGAAAAAAAGATGTTTGCAGCCCTATTGCATCATAAGATTAATTGATAAAACGACAAGCTAAATTGGCCAAGAAAGATTCGAAAGGAAGATGTTTGTTGCCCTATTGCATCATAAGAATAAGAATTGATGAAACGACAAGCTAAATTGGCAACGGTCCCTTGCCACCTTCATGGGTAGGCCTCCTGGTTTGCTAATTTTAGGACATGTGAACATGTGATGCCTGCAACCATATTTAAGAGATAGAGGATGCTTGATGGATGGCTATAATTTCATCAAGGGCCCGTTTGGTTCGGTACAAGTGAGGTGAATAAGAGTCTGTCTCACATATTTAAGAGATAGGGTGCTTGATGGATGGCTGTAGTTTTATTAAGGACCCAGTTGGTTCACTGTAAGTGTGTTGATTAAGAGCCTATTTCACTGAAGTGGCTCCAGCTAGCTCGAAACCATTTCGGACCATTTAGTAAGAACTCAATTCATCTCCACTTTGAATCAACCAAAGGTCTGAAATAGGCTTCCCATTATCTGAACTGGAATCAGATGCCATTCAACAAAACAGGCTTTGCATTAAAGTGGCTCATTAGACTCCTAATAGATTGAAACTACTTCGGGCCATATCTCTTTAAATTGGGCCATTATGAGAATTTATTTTAAGTTCACTGTGGACTAATCAAAAACTCGAGTTTGGATTTCTGGTTACAATTAAGAAATCAGGCCCCGAGTCTTTTTCATTCACTATGCACCCATGTAACTTTGTAATAGGTCATGAGTGCACCATGGATAAGAAATACAAATAAACATTTGGAGTGTCACACAAACACAGTCGAGTTCGAGATATGTGAAGAAAGACTTGGTGATTTGCTACCAAATATACATATATATAATATATTTGATACATAAAAAAGAGGAAAAACGTTAAGTACACACTTATGGGTGGGTTTGCCTCCCCTTCAATCGAGAAAGAGAGAGAGAGAGAGAGAGAGAAACAAAAACGTATGGGGAAAATCAATATGTTGCAATGAAAAAAAAAACTAACAAAGATTTTTAGGTGTTCGATTAACATGGAGATCTTTACGGTGAAAAGTGATTGTCCACTGCACGATAATATTAGCCTTTTCACAAAATGACCATATTACCTTTTATTTCTCAACCAATATGTGAGCTATAAGATATCAGTGAGGGGTCCTATGGTTAAAATTTTTCAGGGATTTATGGAGAGACACTTTGAAAATGGTGGAATAGGTTAGGTCCAAATCTAGTGGTTATTCAGGGCAACCGTTTTTAATTCCAAAGCAATCAGCCCAGCCCATCATCACTGCCGCTTCTAAAAACTTAACCTCATACACTTTTTCACAAAGAGAAATTCTTTGTGCACTACAGGCGGTGTAGAAAATTCAACATGAAGTATACCATTTCATCTGATTAGTTTGTATAGTCATCATTTTTCAATGAGCATTTAATGTCTGCAAGTTAGTTTTTTCGTTTAAAAATTTTATATGACAAAAATATTTCTATTTTTTGAAAAAAATTATGACATTTTATGACGTAATATAGTCCAAAATATCATCATATAGTCTTAGATATTATAATATGAGAGAAGTATTTTTGTCCAATCACTTTTCAATACGCATTTAATGCCTATAGATCGATTTTTTCGTTTGAAAATTTTAAATTAAAAAATATCTTTATTCTTTAGAAAAAATTATGATATTCTGTATATATTATGAACACAGGATATCATAATATGGATACAGAATGTCATAATTTTTTTAAAGGATAGAAACAAATCATATTAAATTTTTAAACAAAAAAATCGACCTGCAAACATTAAATATGTATTGAAAAGTGTTGACTATATGAACTAATCGAACGAGATGGTGTACTCCCATCGAATTTTCTACACCGCCCATAGTGCACAAAGAATTTCGCTTCCCACAAATTGATCCTCTATATGTGACCCATTTCAGCTCCTAGAAAATAAAAATAAAAATAAATAGTGACCCCTTTCAGAGTCCGAGAAGCCTACTCTCTAATCAAGCCAAAAATAATATTCTATATACTTTAGTCCATCAGTTCAGATGGATGTAAGCGAGATCTTTAGACCACTCAATGATATTTTATTTCCTAACTTTGTTGGATGTATCCACATAAGAATTATATGAATGATCAATTCTATTAAAAGAATAAAAAAATAATATTTTATATGATTTTTTTATTTATCTTTGTTAAATGAAAAATTATATCATTTTTAATTTGTATCGGAGAGACAGCCATCAAAAATCAGACCTTCTCTTGACCCAAAATAAAGAGAGAGAAAAAAGAGAAGAGGAACTATCTCAATTTAAACCCCATTTTCCTCCAACAAATCTTTAGTACCCACGTGTGCAGTGCTGTCTCAAAATAGAAACCACTGTCTTCTAATGCTGCTGAATAAGAAGAAAACAACAACAACAACAATAAAGGAACATATCAGTGTTTCCAATAGCATTGACTCTCATAAAACAACTCTAGAAGAAAACGGTTGGGTAGCTCAGCCAACATCTATAGGATTTATGAATCTGATCCAAATGAAGATGGATTACACCAAGTCAAGTCCCGTGAAGTTATTTCTATCTGGGTCCACTCTTGTCTGTTTTGTCTTAGAAAATAAAATTTGTTGACTTGGATAGAGTATTTACAAGGTTTTGATAATGTAATTACCCCCGGACAACATACCCCTGCGTTGCAGCTATCCATCGCCATGTGAAGGAAAATATATGTTCTATTATTTGTTTTCCAAAGTCGATGCTTGGATCGCCAAGGTCATGTCCAACTTGGCATCATAATACAATATAATATATAGAGTCATAGTTTTTCATTTAAAATAAGGTAGTGCTTGCGGTAATTATAACAAAAATAATGTATTATTGGCTTAAATGGTCAGTTATCAAATAATTATTATAGCAAAATAATGATTTAATAATATTTTATTATTTTAATCTTCAATACTAATACAATAGGGATTCGTTTAGTTCGTAGGAACTGGGAGGGAAAGCATGGACAATAGAAAATGAAAATCAATTCTCCTTGTCTGGTAGGAATTTTCAAAAGAGAGATATTATAAAAAGGTATTTTTATGGAAATATAATTTTCTTATTTTATAGGAAAGAAAAATCTATGTCTTTCTCCATAGGATAGGAATTGGAGGGTTCTTTTTCTAAAAATACTCTTTTAAGCCATTAAAAGATTTATAGTTGAAATAAATATTCTCCATGTTACAATATCTTAAATCCTCCTCTATCATGATCTGTAATCAAAAATATTCTTAACTATCATAATTTTTTATTTATAAACAATAGTAATGTATAGAATAGAATAATAATTTTTTTTTATATTGCCTATTTGGATGGTTAGGCCCAAAATTTCATAGAATTTATGAACTTGACCAATATAATCACCCAAATCAGACTGAAATAGGCAATATTTACAAATATCTAGAATGCCTTAGTAGATCAAAGCGGAGCATCCAAATAAGTTTTAAGAGTATAATAAATATTTTGTATAGTTTTTCATTAAATAGATGCTCAATCAAATATAACATACCTTTCCATAGTCAATCGAATATGTCAAAATCATTTTTTTATACATCATATTTCTAACAATTAACTTCTTAGAAATAATATTATAGAGAAGAAAATTTGTTTCACGAACCAAATGAGTCTTGGAGCCATTGGATTGCAGTTTCCAAGACTTATTGAACGCATGCTAGATTTCAAGACTTTAGATTATAGAAACTAGTGTTTGGCATGTTTCATGCACATGCCATGCAAGTGAGAGAAAACTTATGCATGTGAGGCCTACCGCAGGAACGGTTCTGAGGCCTTGGCTCTCGCACACTTTAATTTCTTTTCTTTTCTTTTCTTTTCTTTTTAAAGTTTGAATGCAACACACGTGTTGGACACCAAGTTTCCAAGACTTTGAGAATGGTCATTAATTTAAGCCTTTATCTTAAGGCCGGGGATTAAGGTTCCCTTCTTCCTTCACCTAACCCGAATCTGGGTAGGATCGTGACCCAAACCTAATTCACTGGGAAATTGATCAATGAGGCCATCTAATCTATAACTAAAAACAGCGACGTGAACCCAAAAAATAATGATGCAGTCCCTCCTCAACTGAACAGTACTAGTGTTCGATTTATTAATGACGAATCCTGCCCTTGCCACCTTGGCTTTCGTTTCCTAGACGAAGTCTGGATTCGTAGAAAGTTCTTCTGATCTTAGCCAAGATGACTCGAGGATTTCGCGTTTAAGATCTGTTGTCCATCTTTGACATCATTAATTGGCATGTCATTTCGCCTTCATATGGAGAATGATTTGTCTCATGAGCTAGTTATAACTTAATGGCGTCAAATTTGTGATGTTAGTTTTTCTTTTTGTACTGACCAAAAATTTAATGCTAATAAAATCTAGTTGGACCATCGCCCAATTGATGCGAATTTTGAATTATTGGTTGGATGTCTAACCTTATGATTTGCACATAAGTGCAAACAGGTTCAAGCAAGCAAAAAAATATTTTTTTTATATTAATAATAAATATAAATTTACATCCTGATTAAATTTAACGACCGTACTTGATGGTCCGGTTCTGCATTTATAGCCATGCCCATGTTGCGGGATGGCCAATGATGCATTGATGTCCATGCTAGTCATCCCACGACGCAAGGGTGGTTACGATTGCAAATTGGACAACCAAGTTCAATTCTCAATCTCAGGATACGAAAAATTATTGATCAGAACAAATCTATCACGTATAACTCATATTATTTAATAATAAACTATAAAAAAATAAAAAAATATATTATTATCTAATTTATTTGAAATTTTTAAATAATTTTATTATTATTATTATTTTGAATGAAAAAAACTCATTTTTCTTTCGATAATGTACTAATTTGTTATTGAATGATGCAATGTACACATAGTAGGTTTGTATAAGATATATGTAGTAGGCTTGTTCTAACCAATAATTTTTCTTTAAAAAATACAAACTCTCAACAAAAAAAAAAAAAAAGAAGATAAAGGAGAATGATATTGATTACAGCTATTATCACAAATAAAGAGATGTAAGAGTGCATCCCTCAAAAGAAGAATTAGATTTATCAAAAGTTTTAGCAGAGCTCAGCCTGAGCAATGTAACAAATAGTTTGTAGGCATCCCTGTATATAAGTAGGCATAGACATATTCTACAAAAAGGTTCTTATTGCTAAGGAAAAATATTTGGTGTTGAATCTATCAAAAACTTTTCCTCCACTTATTTTCTTCTTCTTCCTCCGTTGGAATGGAAATCGCTTTGGATATGGTTGACCTCTCAAATAAGGGTACGATAAAGTTCAGCTTGGTTCATCTTGAGTATAGCTAAGCTTTGTTTGAAATTAATTTGGAGCTTGAAAAATTGACATCGAGCTTGGTTCATTTATTATTTGATAGATTAATTTCGAGCCAAACCGAATTCAAGCATTTAACGAGTAGCTTTGTACATATATTGGTTTAAATTAATCAAACTTTGAGCAATCTTGAACTAGTCAAACTTGATTCAAGCTCAAATCCACTTTCATTTAAGCCCACTTAATAGCAGCGGATAAGCAAATTGATTGATCAATTGGCAAATAAACATATTGAAAGAGATGTCAAAAATGAAGGACTCTATCGTATTTCGTGTAATATCTCCAACATTCTCAAAATTATTTTGTTTTTGATGTATTTTTCTTAGATTTGGGATTATAAGATACGCCTTCCTCCCCTCGCCCGCACCCCCTTTGCCAAAGAACAAAACAAATATCATTTTATGCTTAGTTAATTTAATGATTGATCATAGATTTTTTTTACATATATATCCCAACAAATGTGGTTTATTATATATTTCTTCTCCAAAATCACGACTTCATATATCTTAAAATTATCCTTTTTTCGATCAATATCCCATCCATTAGATTTTTGGCTAACATTAGTAATAAATAATCATTTTAAATTTCATACACTTCGCATTAATTTTCTAAAAAAATTTAATAAAAGTATAGCGCTTTTCAATACAAAATGAATGTTAATTTTTTTAAAGGTATTAATGTAAAATAATAAATATCAAATAATGCTCAAAATAGTTATTATCATTAAGGCTGAGCAAATAATCGAAATCTAAAAAAATCCACCCAATCCGATCCGTATGAAATCGAATTCGTATGAAATCAAACTTGAATCGGATTGTGATTCATAAAAAATTTGATTAATTATAATCAGATTCGATTTTTATATTTTTAATCTGTATGAAACCATACCCAATCGGCTTGCAAGCATGACTCACTAATGGAAAGGTTGGTACGAGAGCAAAGATAAAGAGATTTTTATAAGATGCATTACCTCACTTACCTTCTAGAAACAGTCCTATCCTACCTTATCAAATAGATACTACTTAAATTAAAGGCCTACTGCAGAAAGAAAAAAGAGCTTAAAACCCACCTTTAGCTCCAGCTCTCCTCTCATTGGAAAGTATGTAACAAGTTCCCTGATATAGTATTTTCAATACTTAAGCTATTTGAAAAATTAAAAATTGATAATTATGACATATTATGTACTAACTTATGAATATTATAAAATTATTATATCCTAATTTTTATATAAATTAAATGGTATTTTGGTTTGTGATATTTAAAATCAACATTGGATCAACATTGAAGTCCAAACTGATACAACCCATTCGAATCCACTACAAATCGTTAACTTCGGTTTCAAACGGTTTATATATGATAAACGATTAATAGCGGATTGAATTTTTTTTAATCCAATTGGATTCGATCGGATCAAATTTTTTTCTCAATCCGACCCATACTCAGCCCTAATTATCATCATCATTAACCAAAAATCTAATAATTTGAAGGTATATAAGCAAATATTAGTTTTTGACAGTTGAATATGCAATAAAGCATATCTATGGGGGTATATATACAAAAAATAGTTAATTACATACTACTAGTGTAGATTATGGGCCAAAAATCAGGCTAATACTATTTTCATTTTATTTGAGCTTCAAACCGAGCCTATTTAAAGTTTGATATTTTCTATGCCCAAAGCCGGCTATAATTAGTTCTACGACCTACTATTTGTTATAATCTATTACCAAATTTGGCTCTTGCCTAGCTAGTTTGATTGGGCAAGGTTGTTTTCATGCTCTATTTGAAATTTACTGCAGATTAATTTATCATATTCAAGATATGCAGCTTTGATTAAACTATACTTGGTTTGGATTTTTTGATCATAGCTCAAGCCAGGCTCGAGTTGCTCTAGTATTTGATGGTCTTACAAGAATATTATAGTATCTTGATGTAAAATAGATAGAAATATAGATAGATAAATAGGTAGACAGATAGACAGTAAGAAAAAGAGAGAAAGAGAGGGCGCCATGAGTTCTTTTAGAGGTTACTACAACAATGGACCATGATAATCCAATAATACAAATCAATCTCACATGAAATGCCATGTTCATTTTTTAAGAGTTCAATGCTCTAGCATGACCTATTAGAAAATAAATACATAAATAAAAAGTTCTTATCATGATGCCGCGTAGAGGAAATTATGGATGATCCATAATAATATCATATAAATAATAGATCGGTAAATTGTCTATTTCTTAATCTTATTGGAATTGAAACTTATGGGTACTCAACAATAATGCAATGTACCAGCTGCATAAATATGATCTAGAAACTTCTTTTAATAATGTACTAGCCCAATTTTGCTCAACCAAACATGATTTAACCGCATTAATTATCCTAATTAACTTCCCGACGTGTCCGAAGTCCGGAGTTCACCCATATTAAATAAAACTTTTTTATACTTTTCTAACTAAGATCCAAGGAAAGCGAAGATGAGGAACAGTGTTGGAGAAGTTGAATAAAGTTGGGATCCTGTACCAAAAAAAGAAGAAACAATAAAATAAAGTTGGGATCCGGCCAAACATATCACCCATGGGCTACTAGAAAGCCAAGCCAATGCTGGCGTCTCAATCTTACAGCTTGTATCATTAAATGATCCCTCTCTTTCTATCTCTGTGCAATAAATTCTCTCACCCGTAGCACAGCTCCACCGTCTTAACAAATCGTCTCTCAACCCTCCCCCTCTCAACCGTTTTTGCCTACGTATTTATTCGTGCAAAACCCAAAAGAGATTAACCCCAATTTCTCATCTCTACCAACCATACTTCCACTGTCCATATCGTAGACGATGTTGGCCTTCATCTTTGCGTCAGACTCGGCATAACCAGAACCGGAACCGGGTGAGATCTACTCAGATGAACTCTGCTGAGTTAACTCAGTGAGACAAGATAGAAATAAATAGGTTATTTTAGCTGCAAACACTATTCGACCCAACAATTGAGATGTGTCTCTTTGGGCTTAAATGCAGCTTATATGTACTTTTGAGATGCTTGGTGTGCATCTTGAAGTAATTTTAGGAACCCATTGAACGGAAGCTTGTGTATATATATATATATATTTTTATGGGTCAGGGAAGCTTAGCTGATTCCCAAAGTTAAACATGTTTCAAAAAATTGTAATATATAGAAACCCTAAATTTCAGATATAATATTAACTAACAATGAGAATATTGATGATTTATATTATGTGTTAAAAACAAATTGAAGCCATGAGTTTCTCATTTTTTGTACCAATATCTTAATTACTTTTTAAATAAAAATTTATAATAACCCTAATGGCACATCCATTTGCTTAACTCTCTTAAATTACAGGTTTGGTCGTTTTCAAATTTATTGCTCCAAATTAGTATAGTTGTTGATAAATATAGAAATTTTTCTCCCAACATTCATTTGTTGTCTTCTACAATAGTAAAACTAAAATATATTGAACTTATTTGAATAGGTCACTTTGGTCATGGGTAATTGTGAAACCCCTAAATTCTAATCTAGATTTAGTGTTAGAAGATGGCAAGTCCATGGTCTATCCGGTTAGAACTTTTGTGATTCTAATCTCACAGCAGGTTGGATAAGAAAGACACTATTATGATCATCAGATCTCATCAAAAAAGTTAAAAATTAGAACAAAGTCCGGTTCACAAAGTAAATATGTTTTCCAAGTGAAATTTCTATTTTACTCTTGCACAAGCCAAATGTTACATAATTTTTTAAATTACTTTCTGGTGTTGATAGAATTATTTATTTTATATGAAAAGTTAAAATTATTCTTGGATAGGAAGGAGGATGCACATATTCTTTTTATGTTCTGAAATGGCTGATGCATCACTTAAGGTTATTTTGATTATTTTGAATTTTTTCTGACATGGCATTTAAGTCCTGTATAAGTCCCATGTAAGATTAACGGTTTGACTGATTAAGTTATGGATTCAAGTGTCATATAAAAATAATTTTTAAAGAGATAAGTATAGATTTTTTAAACTATTAGATGTAAATATAATTTATTCTAATCTTAATGAAATTTTTATAATTTATTCTAAAATTACATATCAAAATAAGCAAATTTTTGAATAATATTATAAGGCGTCAGATATTATGCAGAAGAAAAGATTCCATAGTACATGGTGTAAGAGAACGGGTGCTGGAAGGAAGAATAGTCATGCACAGTTTTTTTTTTCCCCTTCTTTGTGTGTGTATATTTTTCGTGTGTTACCCAGCACCATTCCCGGCTAAAAAACGCCGTCCAGAAACGATCAGCAAGTCCCCCCCCTCGTCATTAACAACATTATCATATTTATTTAATTATAATACTTAACCAAAAAGCTATTCGAAACAATGAAATAAAGAACATACCAAAGGCTTTTCCAAATTTGAAAAGACTAACCTTCTATTTGATACAAAGAATAGACTGGAGGAAAAATGAATGTAAAGAAAAGATGAATGAGGAAGAGAACAGATGGATCTTCCATTCATCCTTCCTTGTATTTGATAAAATATAAAAAGATGGATAGAAATTCTTCCCTTCTCTATTTGGTATATGAGGAATGAAAAGAAAGATATATGATATTTGTAAGATATTTTTATCAAATTACTCTTTGGTAGCAAAATATTATTACGATTAATTTATAATACTTATTTATATTAAGAAAATAAAATAATATATGAACTTAAAATTTTATAATTTATAATTATATAATATATAATATATATTTTGAATTTAATTTAATGAATAATTTTATAAATTAATTATATATGAAAAAATATATTTATGCATTAATTATATAAATAATTAATTAATTTATAATTTGATTAATTCTATATAAATAGTTAACTAAAAAAATAATGAATATAAATAAAAAATATAAGATAATTCTAATTATGTATATATAATTATAAAATTTATGTGCTAAAATTAAAATGATTAGTAAGAAAATTTAATAGTATAAGATAAATATTATAAATTTTTTTTAATTGAAAGATAAATATTATAGTTAAAATAAAAAATATATAAATAAAATAAATAAAATAAAAAATATTTTAATTTTATTAAAAAATAAAAAAAAATAATTTTATCAATATAAAAATCTATCTTTCATATGTTCCAACTGTTTATGATCACTACATCCTCCTAATTTAAGAGGATACGAATGGATGGATCCGATGAATAGATAATTCTTCTTTTTCACCTATTTATTCTTTCTTCTACGACCCCAATGAAATGGCTGATAAACTGTAAAAGAGGGTTAGAAGTCACGGTAGTACAGAAAAATAGATGTAAGTTGGACTCATCATCTCTTTTATCCCCCTCAAAATAATGCGCGGAGTTCCCGCCTGCTTCACTATTCCAAGCGGTCCCGTCCAACGGTGACAACCTCCAAGTTTTAAGTGGTTTGCACGACTTTGGGACCTACACGTACGTCCGTCCTCCTACTTCTCCCTGTTTCGTGAAACGAAATGAGATAACTTCCGGCTTCTCGTTCTGGTTACAATAACACTTACATTACATTGCGTTAATGTTGCCATCCTATGGGACCTAACGAGTCAAGCCGGTCGCTTAGCCGCAGTAATGACACACATGCCTCCCTCAATCCCACACTCCCCAAAAGGCTCCCTTTTGCTTTCTCTGAAAAATCTTGAATCGGTTCTTCAGCACCATTATAACTAACATCCTAACCCACCTCCCTCATCCATCACTCCTCTCTCTCCCCTCCACAAGAAGATGAGCTCAGTAGTAGGCCCTGATAAGAACCATGAAGAGGGCACGAACAAGAAGGATGGAGAAGGGAAGAAGGTCCAAAAGGTCTCCTTCTTTAAGCTCTTCGCTTTCGCCGACGCATGGGACTACTTCCTCATGGCCTTGGGCTCCATAGGCGCCTGCGTCCACGGGGCATCGGTTCCCGTCTTCTTTATATTCTTCGGAAAGCTCATAAACATCATCGGTGTTGCTTACCTCTTCCCTACGTCGGTAACACATAGAGTTGCCAAGGTAATATAACTCGACCCCACAGTATATATTCAATGGCCAGCTCTAATTCCATTATATATTATTGCTAAGTTCTTATATTATTCTTGCAGTACTCCTTGGATTTTGTTTATCTGGGGATTGTTATACTGTTCTCATCATGGATTGGTACGTGATTTTCTTTTTTTTGAAAAAAAAAAAAAATCATTTCTTGTGTTAGTTTTATGCGTCGAGAACTCTATGAACTTGAAAGATGTGAATCTTTTTGTTAGAGGTGGCTTGTTGGATGCACACGGGGGAGAGGCAAGCAGCAAAAATGAGGCTAGCCTACCTTCGTTCAATGTTAGATCAGGACATAGGGGTCTTCGACACGGAGGCTTCGACAGGAGAGGTGATCTCCGCTATTACCAGTGATATCATTGTAGTCCAGGATGCCATATCTGAGAAGGTATGTGAACTCCGGCAAGATTTCTCATCGTTTTGCTGCTAGCTAGATATTTGACAAAGAAGAGTTAAACCCTTTTTTTTTTTTTTTTTTCTTTTTTGTTGCTTTCAAAATTTAGATCTTGGTAATAATGGGAGTAGGTGAAAATGATATTATGCCTTGCTGAGGATGCCTTTACGTCTTGCCTTTATTTGTTTCTGTGGGTGTGATGTGTTTCTACCTATTGTTTTTCATAACAAATGATGTTGGGATCGGATGTCTCTTCTTTTAAAGTCTCTTTTCCGTGTCCCGTATATTTTTGGTTCTTGAGCAATAACTAGAGTTGTTGCAAGCATTAATGGTCAAGGAAAAAATAGGTGGCAATACTATGCTTATCCTGCCATTCCTACTTCCTTTAAGTTCATGATAGGTAAAAATTTTGGGAAACTTAAGCTGGATTTCTAAGTTTAGTGGACAGCATATGGATATTTAGGATTATAGTACAACATATGCAAAGCAAGTGCAGGGAATTTGGTATTACTTTTTTCCTATCAGAGCAAGAGATGAGTGTGGAAAGCATACTTTTTTTTAATAAAAATGTTAAAGTTGTGAAGGTTTTAGATCTTGGAAGCTAGTCATGCGAAGACAACTTCCAAGCCGCTCCCATTATATAAAGTAGAGCATGGCGACAATAAGAAAATAACTTAAATTTTATTTACAAAATTTTTATTTTTAACATTGTGATCAATTTCCAGCAGAAATTCTGCTCATAAATGATCCATTATGGTAGCATGCAGCTTTTCATCACTAATATTTGAGTGCTTAATTTTTGTCAACTCGCATTTTGTTAGATATTCATTCTTTGCAGAATTCTTTATTGAATGATATTTTTTGCATAAAGACATCAGACATAGATTGAGATTGGGGAAGTGGTATAGTGATGAATTCCCGGTCTAAGAGTTGTTATTTTTCACTATTTGGCATAGATTCAATTTGCTTCATCAAAACTCTAGTATTAGAATACATAAGTTTTTGGCTTATCAAACAAGATTATAAAATAATTATAGAAAATGCTAAAGTAACAATGGAATCTTAAACAACAAAAAAAGGATGACCTATTGTTGTGAACTCGTACTATGTCAGCCTACCAACTGCTGGTGATATATCTAAAAAGCGGATCACAAGGAGCCGTGCAACAACTTTATGCGAGATTCTTGTATTATTATGGTGTATTCCTTCAAACAACTGTATAGCTCACAGAATAAGCATGTACTTGGATGGGTTTGAATTTGTGCCTTTTTGTGTGAAAAATGGTTGGTCTTCTTTCATAATTCCAGCCATTAAGATCATAGATCTCTAAATACTTTGAATGTTTATCTACATATGTATAGATCTCGAAACAATCATTATGTGGTCCAGTGGTGAATGTATGCAAAGAAAAGTAAAACCCTAATACACCCTTAGCCCTAGGAATAAATATTCGTTGCAATAGTGATACCACGTCAAATTTATAACATGTCAATTAAAAATCAAAATTAATAGGATAATATGAGATATTATCATGGAATCGATGAAATATATGACAATCAATAAAATATAAATATTTTCATTGAATTGTGATAAATTTGACGTGATATCACCGTTGCAACGAATATTTACTCCTAGCACTAAAGTGGATGCCAAATTTGATTTTGTGTGGCATAAATGGATAAGTAGTATACACAAAATGGATCATCCCATGGATCAATCCAAATTTTAAGGCACATTTATGATGGATAACAGTAAGAGGAGTATTGTGGCAACTGACTATTAGGTTGGACTCGGAAACGACATCAGCATAGACAATGCTTATTTTGTCCCCTAGTATGGTTCAATTAATCAAAACCTTCATTGTCCAATGACGCCCATGTAAAATGGCACCCATCATCCAAATTCCCATTCTTCCTAAATCTCGATCATGGACCGTTAATTGATCACACGGCTGCTATTGCCCACAGAGTTGGACACGGGATGCCAGGGTCCATGGGAAAAACATATACTGCAGCGTCAGATCATGATCGTACGTTGTCAGTGAGAGAGGAAGGCGGAGCTTCGTTGCGCGAGGCCCTTACACCACCCGCTCTTGACTCTCGTTCACGGGTAAAGCTTGGGCCTCAGCCTCTCCGGGTGGTCTCATTAATGGGCGTTTTTTATTCCCGGAATGCCCCTAACGGTAGTTGTTTGGGGTTCGACCGCCTCGTCTGCCATCGCATTAATTAAACAAGCTGGCCATGTCCTGCTCTGCCCTTTTCTTTTATCTTCTCGTCAGCTGTTACGGTCCAGGTGTGCGTTGTCTTCATTTATGAGACGAAAATTTTGAATGATGCCGGCATTCGAAAAGTTATTCTTCCACATCTTACGGTAACGATGATAGAGGCTTCATGGGGAATTAGGTTGAGGTAAAATTATACATATATTCCTTGTTGATCTCAAATTACTTACAGGTCCTCATACTTATATAACAAACCATTTAACCTCGGGATTTTTGTTTTGCGAATTCGTCCCCTTTTTTCTTCTCGGATCCATGGCGAGCGCAGCTCTCGCCTAACGCGGAGCTCCCCAGCGGGCGATGAGGCCCTCCTCTCTGTCTCCCTCAACCTCCGGACACCGACCCTTGGCGGCGGCGATCCTCCTCCGTCGTTCCTAAGCGCCTTGGCTAAGACTAAGGCTAGGGTTAGAGTTTTGGAGGGGAAGAGGATGATCGCAGAATGGCTAGGTTAGGCATGCTCTATCGATTAGACTGGTGAAGAATTTGCTTAGAGTTTTCGGTTAATTGCTTTCGATTCTTCGATCGTTTCTGGATTTCAATGAACATCTTGAATGCAAGCTCTTTAATGTAACCGATGAAAACTCACAATTGGCTAATAATTGAACTAAAGCGCAAACTTTGCATCAGGTTGGCAATTTCATGCACTACATCAGCCGATTCATCGGTGGCTTCGCCATCGGATTCGCTCGCATCTGGCAGATCGGCCTCGTCACCCTCTCCATCGTCCCGCTGATCGCCATAGCCGGCGGCATCTACGCCTACATCGCCACCGGCCTCATCGCCCGTGTCCGGAAATCCTACGTCAAGGCCGGAGAGATCGCCGAAGAGGTCCAGCTCCAAATCTCCAGATCTTAATCTTTTTTCTTTTCCTGATATACATTCATATAAGTTGTCTAAACTGGGTGAATAATTTGTGTCAATTCTGGTCCATGATGTTTATGTGTGTAGGTGATAGGCAATGTTCGGACTGTGCAAGCGTTTGTAGGGGAGGACAAGGCGGTGAGGGCTTATAGGAATGCCCTGCTGAAGACCTACAGTTATGGAAAGAAGGGCGGGCTGGCCAAAGGACTTGGTCTTGGGTCCATGCACTGTGTTCTCTTCTGCTCGTGGGCGATGCTTGTGTGGTACGCGAGCGTTGTTGTGCATAAGAATATAGCGAATGGAGGAGAGTCGTTTACAGCAATGCTCAATGTTGTCATCGCTGGGCTGTAAGTTTCACCAACTTATTGTTTGATGGTTATGACCTGTTTCCAGGATGTAATTCAACTTTGAAACATGGAACAAGAAGACTAAAGTTTCATGGTAAAAAAAAAAAATGTGGTTTATGAACTCATTAAAATTTTCGATTTGAATTTTTGTAATGATTCGATAAGTTAGATTTGGTGTTGCTTTCCCATTTATTCCCGTTCAATTGATTAATCATATTCCGTAGGGCAGGCAGTTATTATTGTCCAGTCTCCAGTAATCACTTTATAGAAGTATGCCTCGTGCAGTGGTGGTTCAATGATCTGTTTCAAAGTGGTAACTTGTTCATGGAACATCAACATACGATATAACTTCAGTAGGAAAATATAGCTATTGAATATCCTTTACACTACTATTTAATGCGTCAAAATGGTTCCTCAAGTTCATCTGTTTTTTTTTCTTTAGATCTTTGCTTTTATTTGTTAAAAATCATATGGAGATTATTTTTTAACCCATTGACATATCATTGCGATAGAATTTCCAGAAACTGAGAAAACATGAAAGCAAACAAATCATCTTGTTTCTAATTTCTCAAACTGTGATATCATAAGGCAATGACCTTAACATCAAAAGTCAACAAGGTTATTCCCAACATGATGCTTTTTTGAATGCTCTTCAGGTCATTAGGCCAGGCAGCACCAAACATTTCCACATTCCTCAGAGCAAGAACTGCCGCATACCCAATCTTCAAGATGATAGAGAGGAACACTGTTAGCAAAACAAGTGGAAAGACAGGCCGGATGCTACTTAGTGTCGATGGGCACATCCAGTTCTGCAATGTGTGCTTTAGCTACCCATCACGTCCTGATGTCCTCATCTTCAATGGCTTAAATCTAGACATACCATCTGGGAAGATTGTTGCCCTTGTTGGTGGAAGTGGTTCAGGAAAGAGCACAGTGATCTCTCTCATCGAGCGGTTCTATGAGCCCCTCTCTGGGGCAATACTACTGGATGGCCATAACATTAAGGAACTGGAGCTCAAGTGGTTGAGGCAGCAGATTGGGCTGGTCAATCAGGAGCCTGCCCTTTTTGCCACAAGCATCCGGGAGAATATCCTCTATGGGAAAGATGATGCTACCCTGGATGAGATAACACATGCTGCTAAGCTTTCAGAGGCCATCACTTTTATAAACCACCTTCCTCATCGATATGAGACACAGGTCATTATTCTCTGTTTTATTCTTCCAATTGTCATGCTAATAAGTAGTAACAGCTTGTCATTCTTTGTATAAGCCTAGAACATGGATGAACCACTATTGTAGGTTGGTGAGCGGGGGGTTCAATTATCAGGTGGGCAAAAGCAGCGTATTGCAATATCAAGAGCAATACTTAAGAACCCTTCTATCCTCCTCCTTGATGAAGCTACAAGTGCACTTGATGCTGAGTCCGAGAAGAGTGTTCAAGAAGCACTTGATAGGGTCATGGTGGGCCGCACTACGGTTGTGGTTGCGCATAGGCTGTCCACAATCAGGAATGCAGATATCATTGCAGTTGTCCAAAATGGGAAGGTCGTGGAGACTGGAAGTCATGAGCAGCTCATGTCAGATCGTTGTAGTGCCTATGCGTCACTGGTTCAGCTACAAGAGGCCTCTCATCAACAACGCTCATACTCAGAGAGCAGTGGTACAGTGCGACCTCAAAGGTAATTCTACTTCTTAATATTTGCCTACATTGCTCACATGTTGGAATGCTGGCTTACTCATGTCCTTTGCTTCAGCATCAAATATTCTCAAGAACTGTCTGGTAGAACCACAAGCTTTGGAGGAAGCTTCCGCTCTGATAAGGATTCTGTAAGCCGCTTTGCTCCTGAATCAAATGATTCACCAAAAGTGAGGCGTGTGTCTGTTAAAAGATTGTACTCCATGGTGGCGCCTGACTGGATCTTCGGTGTTTTTGGCACTATAGGTGCCCTTGTGGCTGGTTCCCAAATGCCACTATTTGCTCTTGGAGTAACACAAGCCCTCGTTTCCTACTATATGGGTTGGGAGACAACACAGAGGGAAGTAAAAAAGATTGCGATACTCTTCTGTTGTGGTGCTGTTCTCACTGTAATATTTCATGTCATTGAGCACCTCAACTTTGGTATTATGGGTGAAAGACTGACACTTAGAGTGAGAGAGAAGATGTTTGGAGGTAAATTGCTTGACTGGATTTCCTTTGTTTAGTATACCAGTTTGTGCTGATTATTGATATAGCTCTTCTGAATTATGCTTCCATGAAAGTTTCTATCTAACCCATGCCTCTATAAACTGATATAACCAATGTATAAATAATTCAACTTTGATGCCATGTTAACTATTACCCTACAGTCCTATTTGGAGAATTAAGAGCCCTTTGTATGATTAAAGAGAAAAAGGGGGGAAAACTATCTGTATATTTGCAGAAAAAATATAACATATATATTTCCTCAAAGAAATATTTAATTCACATGGTATGCTTGACTTGATTTATTAGTTTTTTTTTTTTTTTAAGAACATCTATAACATGTTTTGGCTAATGATCTGATTTTTTTTTTTTTCAAAATACTTGTTCGATCCTAGCCATTTTAAGAAACGAGATTGGATGGTTTGATGACACCAATAATACTAGTGCAATGTTGTCATCTCGCCTGGAAACTGATGCCACTCTACTGCGGACAATAGTTGTTGACCGCTCAACAATCCTCCTGCAGAATATTGGAATGATCGTAACCTCACTAATCATTGCCTTCATCCTGAATTGGCGTTTAACTCTTGTTGTCTTAGCCACATACCCATTGATGGTCAGTGGGCATATCAGTGAGGTTTGCTTCTCCACTTCGGCTAGTATTGTCAAAGTGTTCTTAAACCCATGAATCACCCATGTTGCTTTCTTATATGCAGAAATTATTCATGCAAGGTTATGGGGGCAACTTGAATAAGGCATACCTAAAAGCAAACATGCTTGCTGCTGAGGCCGTAAGTAACATCCGCACAGTTGCTGCCTTCTGCTCAGAAGAGAAGGTTATTGATCTCTATGCCAATGAGCTCAAGGAACCCTCCAGGCAGTCTTTTCGGCGTGGCCAGGGTGCAGGAGTTTTTTATGGTGTCTCTCAGTTCTTTCTCTTTGCTTCGTATGCCTTGGCCTTGTGGTATGTGATTCTCATAGCTGTGCAATTTCTTTATCCTTCACTAAAGTGATTCTTGTGCTTGGCTTACAATTTATGGGAAAAATCTGATGAATAACAATGATTCTAATTGACTTTATTACCTACTAGATCAAACTAATCAAATTCCCCAGGGTTTCCAGGGTATTTACTCTTTCCCTAGGAATTGAACTGCAATCAGGTTGTTCGAGAGTGTTGATTTTGTTGAACTTGTTCAAAAGTTGGTGTCAACACATTTGTCTTATACTATGAAATTATAGCTATAAAGAGGTAGCATTTTCCAGCTATATGGGGTCTGCTATCTGAATTCTAATTTGCCTTTTTGCAAAATTAGACAGTGGGGTTAATAAATGGGCTTATCAATCAGCTATTTTGGTGTATAGCCTACCAATGCAGGATCAGCTACCATAGGGGTATCGAATATTAGAAAAGGGTCGGAGCATTTACAGATGAGGTTTAGTCCATGGTTTGGTTCCAGACTCAACCTAACTGGGTATCAAGTATGGATTCCAGCCTAAATCTCATGTATTCAAAGTGAATTGAACTGATCTGGATGCAAATTTTGAAAGATATATCATTGGGTAAAATTGCTAGGTTGGATTAGGTCAGTATTTGTTGTGCTTGTTCTTTCTGCAGTGCTGGTTATGGTGAATCCTTCCCGGCCTGCTGTATCATTCTAGATCTTTTACATGGATAGTTGCTAAGAGATGGCCTGTGTTTTTGCAGGTATGGTTCAGTCCTCATGGGCAAAGAGCTTGCCAGCTTTAAGTCTGTTATGAAAACATTCATGGTTCTGATAGTTACAGCATTGGCCATGGGAGAGACGCTTGCACTAGCCCCAGACATCATTAAAGGAAATCAAATGGTGGGATCAGTGTTTGAGGTGATGGACAGGGAGACTGAGGTCTTAGGTGATGTTGGGGAGGATGTGGGAAGGGTTGAGGGAGTGATCGAGATGAGGGGAGTAGAGTTTTGCTATCCTTCTAGGCCAGAAGTAATTATTTTCAGGGACTTTGATCTTAAAGTGAAAGCTGGGAAGAGCATGGCATTGGTGGGGACAAGTGGTTCAGGCAAGAGCACTGTATTAGCACTGATACTAAGGTTTTATGATCCAACTGCTGGAAAAGTGCTGATTGATGGTCTGCCCTCTAGACTTTCTTTTTTCTTCTTCTAATACATACAATACACCTGTTTGGTTCCATTTCCACTTATGCATTTAATTTCTTACAGGTAAGGATATTAAAAAACTTAGACTGAGATCCCTCCGGAAACACATAGGCCTTGTTCAACAAGAGCCTGCACTCTTTGCCACGACTATTTATGATAACATCATCTATGGTAAGGATAGTGCCACAGAGGCAGAGGTTATTGAGGCTGCCAAGCTCGCAAATGCCCACTCCTTCATCAGTGCCCTCCCAGAAGGCTACTTGACAAAAGTTGGAGAGAGGGGAGTCCAACTATCAGGTGGGCAGAAGCAGCGCGTTGCTATTGCCCGAGCCATCATCAAGAATCCTGCCATCTTGCTGCTTGATGAGGCCACAAGCGCACTTGATGCTGAGTCAGAGCGTGTGGTCCAGCAGGCACTTGATAGGGTCATGAAGAATCGCACAACAGTAATGGTGGCACACAGGCTATCTACCATCCAGAATGCTGATGTTATTTCGGTGGTGCAGAATGGGAGGATCATAGAACAAGGGAACCATTCAATGCTGGTGGAGAATAAGAATGGGCCCTATTTCAAACTGATCAGCTTGCAGAAGCAGCAGCAGCAACAAAAATAACCTACGCTGGCAGTCAATTCCGCTGTGTTTGCCACAGTCATACCATAACTCTGGGAAGCATGACTGGCGCATACCGTGTGAGAACAGGTCTCAAGTTATCTGCATTAACTGCTGCCAGTTGATGACCGTGGCTTACACAGCTGAACTGACCTAATTCATATACTTTTGTGTTGTATTTCACAGTATTAAATCCTTCACTTCTTTTCTTGCTCCACCCAATCTGTGACAATATTGTTGGCATTAATAATAATATTTATACTGGATAATTCTTTTACATACATTGGATTTAATTTTTTTTTTTTTTGGACTCTGTTTGCCCTTTGATCAATTCTAGTTTTTTTTTAAGGAAAATTGAATGGAAAGAAACAACACAAAATGAAGTTTATTTAAAGCCCCTGCATCTAGCATACAAAGATATTTGAACTCAGGAATAGCCTTCAATTAGGTCAGAATTATAATTCATTCAAATCTTAAAAGGATCAGTAAGCTGAAAGTAACTTCTTGTGAATATGTTTTGGTGGTCGGTGATTTATTAAAATTGGTGCGTTTTCTTTTTCTCTGTCGGAATCTTGGGCCAGAAAAGAGTCTATTACAATAACTTGACCAAGATCTTACATGGGATTTTATAAATTTAGATCGTCTTAGGTCAAAATTCTTGAGAACTTTTAAATAATCTGCCTAATGTAAAATAGAGCCTTGTAGGCCGAGTAACAGCACTCTTGAACTTCTGGTTGCTCCTATCCTGCTCTTCCCTTTTGTACTCTATCTTTGGGCTTTTGTCTAAATTGCGCCCTTTGTTGGACATCCACATCAAACAGGTAAAAGAGGAAACATGGTAAAATCAAATCTTATGTAATTGGTGAACTTACTCTGTGATACTCTAAACTCTCCAATGTTGTTTCTTCTTAATATTACAGTTTCTCAAAAAATCAAATCATCCTGCAGAAATTATGTTAGCGCTAGTGTCAGATGCATGTAAGTATATCAGATATAAAGCTGTCAGTGAAAAAGGAAAAAAAGGAATAGCATATGCAGATTTTTATCTTATCTAGGTGCATGTATATATACCACATTTTGTTTTCCTCATTTGTCATAATCTTGGTACAGAGCAGCAGTTAAGATGAAGAGGATTGGTAGGGAAAGTAAGCTGGACATGAGCTAGAACTGCACAAATTTCTGCTTTCCACCAAAAAAAAAAAAAAAAAGATCGAGGAAAGATCAGTTCAATTTTTATGTGTGAATATCAAATGGGTGGCTAAACTTCAATTAGCAAATCCGTATTGTAAGCATGTGATGGAAAAATGTTGGAAGTTCATCTTGGAGAAGTTGAGGACAGATCAAGCCTTGTCACCATATAATGCTTAAGAATAGTGCATAAAATCCAAAACTTAAACATGCACGCATAGTTTCTCGGATTCCTAGGACTATGCAAGGGACATCAATAGGAAATTTCCCAATAAAAGTTCAAATACAGCAAATGGGATATGTTAATGGTGATTTTGATATGAAAATAAAGACTGCCACGCACAGAAATTTACAGATTCATTCGTGCAGGCAAGACCATTGGACCGTGCTCCAATGTCAGTGTATCTATCACCATGAAAATGACTGATACAAGTGGAGGAATCCTCTTATTTTGTAAGGGAGGACATACTGATAACTAACAATGGTATGAAGTACAAGAATTGGATTCCCTTTCATGAGATAGATATTAACATTATAACAGGTCTGAAGCATTCATGCTACTTGCCTTCTTCCCTGATCTCATAGAATGCCATCCTAGCTTGACACTTCAATTTTGGTCCGATCCCTTTTCAATTCATATATATGCCATTGCAGTGTATGTGAGAGAGAGAGAGAGAGAATTGATCTCTGTCCTTTGGTACATGCATGCACTTCTAGTTAAATAAGTAGATATCAATTATAACTATTTTGTATCTATAGTACATGCACGGATTCTCCCTTCCTTGATACCATCAGATTAATCTAATGAAAAGAAAGGATATGTATATAAATCATGTGATCATAATCACGGTGAACACACGTGCATACATATATTTAATCCTATATCAATTATATATTAAATTATATATATATATATATATCGATCTAAAAATTTAAATAATATTTCTAGTTAGTTTTTCGGATGACGTTCTGAAATATATATATATCGGTTTAAAAAATTTAAATAATATCTTTAGTTAATTTTTCGGATAACGTTCTGAATTGTTATAAATAATATCATAGTAAATTTAATAAATTAAGAGATATTATAGCACAGAATTTTTTGGGACCGGTCACATATGATCATAATACTTATGATTAGATTTTTCATATTTATTATTGGGTTTGATTGGATGGAGTACATGCACTAATTTCTTCCTCTTATTGCAGTAGTTTATTAATTTGTGAAAATAATTACTAAATTAGATACCACGTCTCAATAGCTCGGTGCATGCATGGGCTTTTTCTTTCCCCTCAGCGTCTTCACACGAGCATGGAATCCTTGACAGATGCCATGCTTAACATACATGTCCAGTAGCCACCGGCTTTCACATGTTAAAGAGACAGAGACTAGCATCACGTAAGTTTTTCTCCAGAGAAAATCAATGCCATACTTACTACCCTCCTGTATATGTTGATGCATGCAGAAGTAATGAACAGATATCGGCATACAGGGAACGATGTAACGTACAATCTTTCAGTTGTCATTTGTTCGGGTACATGCACTAAAAGTTTCCTTTAGATGAGCATCGTATCACTTGGTGGATACCGTCTTCAACATGTAGTGGGTAACAAACTAACATTTTCCTTTATGGATAATACCTAGTACTTCATTTTGACTGTCCTTTTTTTTTTTTATAAAAAAATAGAAGTTGAGAAGAGTGACCCAGTGCATCTACCTCTCCTGTATGTGACTATAGGACTCCAATCTTCATTGAAAAATATTCGATTTTGAATGAATAGGCGACCTCTTCTCCACCATATGGGCGAACCCAATAGGTGAGTACGTCACTTCAGTACCATTAAGGACCAACAGATAGATGTCACTCCAGTAGATGAGTACGCCGTGTCCAGACCACTAGGATATGCTCTATTTACAATCATTCGTGTCCTGACATTTAATCGCAGTCCGATATCCGTCGAGACTCGAATCCGGATCACTTCATTGGGAGCAAAGACCCATTCCACTGGGATGCCAACATGGTGGCATTTTGACTGTCCTTTAACTGCTGGTTCTCAAACTATTAACTATTCTACATTTAGTCCTTTGCGAGTAATAACGCCTGTTTTCACAGATTTCATGTAATTGATAAAACAAGTTCATATATTTGAGCAAACCCCATAACTTCTTCATCTTCCTATGTTCTTGCTAGGTAAGAGAAGGTGATACTTCAGTTCTCATGCGGGAGTATATATAATCACTTGTTGGAGAGGAATGTGCAAGACACTGAAATTTTTATTGTTTTTCTTTTTTCTGTTGAGAAAGAAAAACTTACTGGATTTGAAATGCATACCAAATCAAATATTGGTTGAGACATTTTGGGTTGATTTGGCCATAGGAACAAAGGTCACTCCACGAAAAACGAGAACATGCCCATGTACTAATAATGGAGTGATTCACAGGCTTCATGCTTTAGTATTTCTGAAAGATGGAATTTATTTGAGTTGTTCTATCTAAAAATAAAGTATAGAAAAATTAATTGAATGCTTGTGAAGCTTATTGTAGTGCAATCTTAAGTTAGCAGACAACTTTGGAATTTCCAAGCTGGAACTCGACGTTCTCATCGAGCGAGACACTCAAATTTGAAACCTGAACATGTGCAATTGTTCAAACAACTACGAGGGGATTTTTTTTTAATATTATTTTTTTAATATTTATTTTTAAATCTATCCTCTTTCCATCTTATTTTCAAAAATATAGTATTGAACTGAGTTAGCACTGGCATGGTGAAACCGCACGTTGAACATGCGATTTTGGACTTGAAATTGTATGTTCAACGTGCGATTTCAAATGACATGATCTACAAAAAATTTAAAATTTAATTTTAAATTTTAAACTAAAATCATATTTTGAACATGTAATTTTAGTTTTAAATTTAAAATTAAATCGCATCTTCAAATACGATTCCATTCTTTTTTTTTTTTTTTGCGCCTAAGATGCGATTTCATTTTTCTTTTTTTTTTTTCCCATAGACGCATCTTCTTTTTTTTTTTTGACTCTCGATTTTGGAACAGACAAGTGGGGGTGTGGGTGGGGGCTTCATCGGGAAAGGAAGGGGGCGTCGGATGGCTACGGTGGTGGCCGGGTGGCGAGGGCGGTGGGGTACAGCGTAAGGGGAGAGGGGGCATGGGGTACAGGAGCAAAGATCGAGGGAGGACGAAGAGGATTAAGGGGTTGATTTTGTGTTCGTGTGGATCGACAGGGGCTGCGGATGCAGGAAGGGGGGTGGGGCCATCGGATGACAGGGCGTGGGGTGCTGGCACAAGAGGTAGGGGGGTACAGCATAGGGGAGCCATAAGGGGGCATGGGGGACCACAGACGAACGACGGGCTAGGGGGCCACTGTGGGTGCGGTGCCAACAACAACAGCCTGGGCCTCACGAGAGGAGGGGAAGACAGCCATGATGGAGGGAGAAACAAATATGGCGCCTGATGGGATGATGCAGATGAGCAGCGACTGAGTAGAGGTGCCGCAGGTGGCGCATAAAGAGGAGAGTGGGTGTGGGTCGACCGCTGGTAGACGAAGATGAAGAACCAAGGGGGGTAAAGGAGGGGGTGGGAAAAGGAAGGAAAAATGATGAAAAAAAAATTAAAAAATAATAATAAAATATTATTATTTTATTAATAATAAAATATTTTTATTTGATGAATAATAAAATATTATTATTTGATTAATAATAAAATATTATTATTTGATTAATAATAAAATATTATTATTTGATTAATAATAAATATTATTATTTGATTAATAATATTATTTTAAAATATATTTATCACTAAAAATCAATAAATATTGTTGCGGCCAATCCCCTCGTCGCCTGATCGCCGGGAACGAGCGCCTGCAGAAAAGGAAATCCACACTAACCGGAGGCAGCTCCGGCGGGGACCCTCCGACGGTCAAGTCAGAGACGTGACTGGGCAACAGTGAAATGAAGACAGAGAGCTCAATCGAGAGAGAGAGAGAAGGGGAGCAAGCCTGTGATTTTTCACCCGAAGTCAAGGTGCCCTGCACTATTGCCTTCCCCGATTTATATAGTGGAGCGTGGTATGGCGCGTCATTAATGGCGCGGACAATTGAGGAATTGTCAACTCACTGTAGACTGTCAGAGTCGCCATAAAAGTGTCATATCGCCGTGGGGCTGTCAAATCACTAGGGTTGACAATGCCCTAGGCGGGATAATGCCCTTAGGTGGTAGTGCCGCATGTTGCTGTCAGGACTGACAAGCTCTGGCGGCTGTACGACGATCGGAGGAGTCGACCGACCCTAGGTCGATGGCCATCTGTGTGGCGTCGGGTGGAGATTCGGGCCCCTTTGTTGGTCAGCGAGTCATGTTGCGAGAGTCGGCCATCAGACTCCCTGGTTCAGTCGGCCCGAAGAGTGGAAACCCGATCGACATATCTACGGACAGAAAGGGGCCATCAATCGATCGGTCGGTCGGTCCCTCCGGCAGTCGATCGGTCGGTTGGTGGGTCGGTTCCTCCGGCAGTCGGTCGGTCGGTCGGTCGGTCCCCCGGCAGTCGGTCGGTCGGTGGGTATTCCCCAACAGTTGCCCCCCTCCACTCCTGAGTCGGACGGTGAGCTGGCCGATGCCATTGCTTGGACAGCGACGCTGGGCGACAAGGAGTGGAATCACTGTGTGCCCAATTCCGACCGTACCACGGGTTGATGCGATGTCAGGCATCCTATGAATGTCTTGTGATCCGCTGGCGTCAGGCGTCCAGTCGGTGTCAGGTGTCATGTCGGCGTCAGGAGGTCGGGTGCCGGACGATTCGGTGTCAGACGATCGGATGTCCGGTGCCTTCTGGGGAACGCAAACCGTCGCCCAGCACCGATTCTGGGAGCGCGGGGTGCTGTCAGGCGTCCCATCGGGAACGCGAATCGCCGCGGGTGCTTTAATTCGGAACCGTGGCCTCTTTCGCCACGTGTCGGAGGTGGTTGGGCCGGCGCCCCTCGCATTAAATGAAGGCAGTGCAGCCGTCCCGGGATGGGCGCGCCGAATCATCGGGCCGAAGGGAGGGCCCGGAGGCCGCCACGTGTCGCACATCCGTGGGACCTTGATCGGCGTGGGGGCATCTCGACCGTCGGACGGCCCTATATATATAGGACCATCCGCACTCAAGACCCCATTCTTGACGTTTTTGCTGCAGAGACTCTGTCCGGGCGACTTCTCCGTCGTCGCCGGCAGTCGTCTCTCCTCCCGCTCCCCAAAGGGTCCATTTCCGGTTTGTGATCTCCTCTTCTTCCTTCCTCTTCTTCTTTGCTTCCTCTTCTTCTTTGCTTTTCCTTCGGTTCTGGTGTGATGGCCGGAAATCCGTCTCGGGGAGCTCGGTCGGGAAATCCGATCGATGACTCTCGGTCGACTCCGGAAGTTGAGGTTTCCTCGCTTTCGGAGCCGAACGTTGATCGGCTTCGGGAGCAGTATCGCATCCTGGAGCAGTTTCAACTTTTCGCCCCAGGGGCCGGCGGTCGGGTTAACAACCCTCCGTCGGGCCAACTGGCGCTGTACGTCGAAGATCTCCGCGCGGGTCTTCGGCTTCCGATTCCGGAGTTCGTCCGAAATCTGCTAGATTATTGTGGACTCTGTCCGGCGCAACTGGCGCCGAACTCCGTCCGACTGATAATCAGCTTCGCGCAGTTGTGTCAGCTTCTGCCGACCAACCCTCGCATCTCGCTCTTCCGGGCATTTTTTGTGCTCCGACCCCACCCTAAGGCCCGAGGGTGGTGGCTCTTCAACCCCCGGAAGGGTCTTTCCTTCATCACTGGTCTTCCAACGTCCATCCACGGGTGGAAGAACCAGTTTTTCTTCATCTCATCTCCTTCTCCTTGGGGCTTCCCTTCCCACTGGGGCGTGCCCCGAACCGAAGCAAACGACAACAGCCGGGTGGAAGCGGACGACCGGGAGGACTTCCACCGACTTAAAGACAAGTCGGTTCCGAAGCAGAGGGAGCTTGTTACCGAACAAGCTCTCTATGACGCCGGCCTGAGCTTGGTCCCCCGACTAGGTATCGCCCGATCCCCTGGTCCTCTTTTCATTCGGCCCTTATTCCGGTTCTCAGATTAATATTTCTGTCGATACCGCAGGGACACCTCCGAGGATGCGGCCAACTGACGCCGAGATTCGGCAGTACGCAGCGAGGAAGAGGCCGGCATCGGGGGCAGGACCTTCGCGTCCACCGAAGAAGCCCACTCCAGCGGCGCCGACCGTTGAAGCGTCGGCGACCGACCAATCGAAGCCGGTGATAGCGCTCGCGGCTCCGGCAGCGCATCCGGAGGAGAGGCCGGTGGAAGAAGCGGCCGAAGGAACATCGGCGGCCTTGCCGGCGGGGGTGGCGCCAGATGACGTTCGGGAAGCCGAACACCATCCGGCGGCGTCTGCGGCCGCAATGGGGTGCGCCGGTTCAAACTCGAGCATCCCCACCCTGTCGGTTCCGTCGGTCGGGGCGGCCGATCGAGGGAAGGCCCCGATGGACCCCACGGATGACACGAGGTCGGGGAGTCGCACGGTGCCGCCCAGCGCACAGTTTTCCGAAGGGGCGTCGGCGTTGGGCGACCACAACCTGGCCAGGAGGTTGTGCCAGGGAATCCTCCTCCCAACCGATGTGGAGGCGCTAAGGTCTCGGCAAGTGACCGAGATGTTATCTTCATTCTACCCGACCATGGTCGAGGTAAGTTTCGTTTCGCCTTACACTCCCCGAGACGGATTTTCGGCCATCACACCAGAACCGAAGGAAAAGCAAAGAAGAAGGCGAATGTCTTCCTCCGTAAAGATGATCACGTCGTCTGGGCGCGGCTTTTTCGTTGGCTCCCCTCCCGCAGGTGTCCCCGGGCCCAGTCGCTTGGAGATCATATTGATGACCCCGGCCGTCGGCTGATTAGTCATCGCTTCTTCAGTCGGCTGGGGTCGTCGGTCTGCAACTGGTTGGGTCGGCGGGTTCTTCCAAAATTTATCGAGATACCCCCGGCGGATGAGGGCTTCGATCTCATCCGTAAGCTGGATGCATTGCTCGGTGTTGTAGCCATGGCCTCGATGGAATCGGCAGTACTTCCGTCGGTCGAGGCCTTTTGCCTTCAGAGGCGGAGGCCGTCGCAGGTATTCTTTCCCCTCGATCTCTATCAAAATCTGCGCACGGGGGGCAGAGAGAGGAGTGTAGGAATCATACCTGGAGCGTGTCGGCTTTGGAGTCTGCCGCTGGAGCGACCTTTGGTTCTGTCCTTCCGGTCTCGTCGGCTTTTATCTTTTTTCGCTTTACTTCTTAGAACTATTGTAACTGGGCTTCGGCCCGATTTTGTAAGCTCCTTTTTGACCTTGAACGA